>NW_022196913.1:103403511-103455324 GCF_008632895.1 Mastomys coucha | reverse complement strand
GAGAGAGAGAGAGAGAGGAGGTAGAAGGGGGGATATAAAGCAGGGGTTGGAGAGGGGAAGGATGACAGAGATAAACCAAAATCAAGAAACTTTGAAAATGCCTCAGAAATTCTGTTACTTAGTATCCTCACTGCAAAAGGATACATAAATAAGAAATGAAAAAAAAAGTATATCAACAACTAACAGGTGCTATGTGCAACACTGTATTTTAGTAATAAGGATATATAATGGGTAGAGAGAATGGTACTCTACATTAATTTATTGTCCAATTATTACACAGGACATTCTTCATGCTATCTTGCTACTACCACATCATGTTTAAACTCAGAGGTTTCTACTCTATGTTCTTTACCAGCAAATGTGCTGTCTAGGCAAATCTCATATTTCACATGAATATGAGATCTATAGAATTGTTCAATAACACCACTGCTTTTTCAACCTGTCAAGTTGAACAACATCGAGTCTCTTGCATCTACCTTCCCTAATATCATTGAGAACCAATTATCAGTTTCAACATTACTCAAGGCAGTAACTTTCTGTAGGTCACCCATGGATTTTGACTTCCAGTGACTAACACTGCCAATGTGCTTTATTGCTCATGTCCAGAAACTCCAGAAATTGAACTCTAAACTAAAGTATGCAGAAAAAATTTAATGATAATTTTGTATTTGGTCATCTTAATTCATCTTTAACATTTTACAACACAAAAGCAAAGTAGCATATCTTCCAATTGCTATCAGAATGCATCAATAAGTATATGACCTCTTTTGATGAAGATCACACTATTTTTGTTTCTTATACTATCAGCATCAAAGAAAAATGCCCAGTGAAAAATAGTCCACTTCACACCATAAATCATTACCTTTCACCCAGAATGCCTGAAAGCTGAGATTTTGTAGTGTGCAACATTACTGCATCAGAGGCAAGAGAAGGATCAATTGCAAGGCTTGTTGACATTGTACATCAATGGTCTACAAAATCTTTGAAGATGATTGGTATGGTTTGGCCCATATATGACACAGAAAATAATCTGCAATGGTCATGGTCATTTGTGTCTTAGTGTCTGAGGGCATAACCACATATAAGGCTACCCTTAATTGTGACAGATCAGAAATGATACAACAGTTGATATACATGTGGAAGACAGCTGTTGATTAGTTTGTATGTGCAGTTCATGCCTAAGGGATGGTAGTGGGCTCCTACTTAGCTGAGAGACTCAAACTTGTCCTGCATCCAGTGTAAGCAATGTCTTCCCAAGTTAGCACATTACTATTCTGGCAACTCAACCTTGTTTTGTCTCATGAAAGAAAATTGACACTGGCAATTAAGAATGGTGTATATGCCAGGACATACTCTTGAAACTGGAGCCAGGACCTGTAATGACTTCAGAGACGAAATGCCAAATGATGTGGAACATTTATTTCACCCCACACAAGGAGTGTGGTTGGACATAGGATTCATCCATTAATTAGCTGACAGTTCTATCCCAAATCTCATCAGCTGGCAACTGACCCTTTACAACATGAATGCTTTGCAGGAGAGATGGATGTTTCAAATTCAAAGCATAACAGGACCTTATTCAGTGAAAAAGTCAATATCATTACTGGTAACTTATAAAATACAATACTGAGGAACAAGTAACTTGGACAGGATCATACAACTAGGGCAAACATGGCTGAAATCAGTGTTCAAACTTCAAAATTTTGTTTTCTAGCAAATAATTAACACAAGACCATCCATGCCACATCAAAATGAAAATCCCATACAAACAGGATATTCTGATAAATAGCATAAGCTAAAGCCAAAATTCATTGACTTTTCAATGATTTGTTGAAGATGGGTCTGTGGTTTGTAGCGTGATTATTCTGTACTAGATGGCTAATATCCACTTAAAAGTGAGTAGCTCATATAGTTCTCTTCCTGTGTCTGGGTTACCTCACTCAGGATGATATGTTCTAGTTTCACCCATTTGCCTGCAAATTCATGATCTCATTGTTTCTAATGGCTGAGTAATACACTGTTGTGGAAATATACCACATTTTTCTTATCCATTCTTCAGTTGTGGGACATCTGGCCAGTAATCTGTGACTACATTGTCCTTCTTTGGATCCCTTTCCTGTAACTGGACTGCCTTTGTGTAGTCTCACTAAACAAAGATGTGCCTAGTCTAACTGGGAAGAAAAGGTGGTCTCCCCTTTTTCATTATTTAATTAACATTATAAACCTATTACATATACTTCACCCTCCTCTCCTAACAGTTCTACCCTCTCACCTCCCTTCCTTGAGGAGTCTCTTCCTCTTTAGGGAAAAGGAGGCCTTCCATAGCTATAGCCCTGCCTTGGCACAACTCTTCCAAAAGACTCCCAGACCCCGTTCCAACATTTGACTGTGGGTCTCCGCATCTGTTTCAGTCAGCTGCTTGGTAGAGATTCTCAGAGGACACTTATGCTAGGTTCCTGTCTGCAAGCATAGCAGAGTATCATTAATAGTGTCAGATATAAGTGTTTGCCCATAGGATGGGCCTCAATTTTGGCCAGTAATTGGTTGGCCATTCTCTCCTCCATCTCTGTTCCACCTCTATCTCTGTATTTAGTTGTGTGGGTGAGTTGGTGTTCTTATCACTCCACTGAGGATACTGCCTTGCTACAGGAGGTAGACTCTTCAGGTTCCATACCCCCACTGCTAGGAGTCTCAGCTAAATACACTCTGATAGACTCCAGTGAGTCTTCCTCATCCCAGGTCTCTGACACATCCTAGAGATGCCCTCAATCCCCAACCCTATGAGTGGCTGATTTCCATTCCTTCTTCTGGTCCTCTGGCCCTCTCTCTGGGCATTTCCCATACTTGATCCTAAACATTCCCCTTCCCATACCCTCTGCCAGCAACTTCCCTCCCTCCATCTGCCTCTTGTGACTGTTTTATTCCCTCTTCTTAGTAAGAATCGAGCATCAGTCCATGAGTCTTCCCTTCTTGTTTAGGGTCTTTGGATTTTTGGTGTGTATCCTGTACTTTATGGTTAATATCCACTTATAAGTGTGTACATACCACGCATGTCAATTTGGGTCTGCGTTACCTCAATCAGGATGATATTTTCTAATTCCTTCCATTTGCCTGCAAAATTCATGTCCTTGTTTTTAATAGCTGAGTAGTATTCAGTCATATAAATGAACTACATTTTCTTTATCCATTCTTTAGCTAAGGTACATTTAGGTTGTTTCCAGTTTCTAGCTATTATGAATAAAGCTGTTACTAGCCTAATGGAGCACATATCCTTGTGGTATGGTAGAGCATCTTTTGGTTATATGTCCAGAAGTTTTGCTATGTCTGGAGGGAGAATAAATATTTGCAAACCAAATCTTGAAAGACATTAAAAACATAATCCACCATGATCATGTAGGCTTCACCCTAGGGATGCAGGGATGGTCAATATACATATCCCAATCAATGTAATCTACCATGTAAACAAACTGAAAGAACAAAAATCACATGATCATCTCATTAGATGCTGAAATCCTTTGACAAAATCAAACACCCCTTCATACAAGTCACATAATGAAACATAATAAAAGCAATATACTGCAAGCCCATAGCCAGCCTCAAATTAAATAGTGAGAAACTTAAAGCAATTCCATGAAAATCATGGACACTACAAGGTTGCCCACCCTCTCCCTATATATTTAATATAGTACTTGAAGTTCTAGATAGAGCGACAAGATAACTAAGAAGATACAGGGGATACAAATTGGAAAAGAAAACGTCAAAGTATCATTATTTGCAGATGATATGGTAATATACATAGGTGACCCCCAAAATTCTGCTAGAGAACTCCTACAGCTGATGAACACCTTTAACAAAGTAGCTGAATACAAAGTCAACTAAAAACAAAGAAAGAAATAAACAAAAACAGAGCAGTATCCCTCTTTTATACAAATGATAAATGAGGTGAGAAAGAAATTAGGGAAACAACACCCTTCACCATAGCCGCAAATAACATAAAATATCTTGGCGTAACACTAACCAAGCAAGTGAATGACATTTATGACAAGACCTTCAAGTGTCTGAAGAAAAAAATTGAGGAAATGGAAAGACCTATGCTCATCAATTGTTAGGATTAATATAATGAAAATGGCCATTTTATCAATCTACAGATTCAATGCAAATCTTATCAAAATTCCAACACAATTCTTTACAGACTTGAAAAAGAATTCTCAACTCCATATTCTTTTATTCATAAAAAATAAAAATAAAAATAATATAGGATAGCTAAAGCAATCTTCAACAATAACTGAAATTTTGGATGTATTATCATTCCTGATCTCAAAGATGTCCTTGTTTTTAATACCTGAGTAATATTTCATTGTGTCAATGTACCACATTTTATTCATCCATTTTTCTGTTGAGGGGCACCTAGGTTGTTTCCAGTTTCTGGCTATTACAAAAAAAGTTAGTATGAATATAGTTGAGCAAGTGTACTTGTGGTATGGTGGAACAGCTTTTGGGTATATACCCAGAAATGGCATAGCTTGGTCTTCAGGTAGGACTATTCTCAATTTTCTGAGAAACCAACAAATTGACTTCCAGAGTAGTTGTACAAGTTTGCATTCCCATCAGCAATGGAATCAGTCTTCCCTTTGATCCTCAATCCTTGCCAGCATGAGTTATTTCTTGTATTTTTGATCTTATCTGTTCTAAGGGGTATAAGATAGAATTGTAGAGTCATTAACCTGGTTTCCCTTTAAAGATATTTTAAAATAATATTGTTCTTATTCATTTATTATGTGTCTGTGTGGGTATGTAGCATACAGGTTCCCACAGTGGCCAAAAGATACCACCAGATCCCATGAAACTGAAGTTATATGCCATATGCTATTCCTGTGGGTGCTGAGTCCTCTGTAAGAGTAGCACATACTCTTTACTGCCTAGGTATCTCTCTTGCTCCAACACAGTTTCTTAAAACGTTCTATGCATGCACTGGCTAAATAACACCACATTCTTCATTGGTAAAAGGAATAATGCTTCTCACCTGCAGTTTTCAGCTGGGAAACATGTAGGTCAGAGGTTTTTAGTGTCTTTCTGGGTTTCATAGCTTTCATTGGTCAGGCTGTGTTGCCACCCATCTCTAATTCCAAATGCATGGTCTGTGTACTAATTCTCCAGGAGTATTTTATCTGTATCAACTAGCTTCTTACTCAGCATTCTTCAGCATTAACTATCACTGATTACCATTCTTACAGTTTCTTCTATTTTTGACTCACATCCTGTTCATAGTGAGTTACTATGGAGACATGACATATTATCGGTTTCTCTGTAGGACAGTGACCTGGCATATTTAAAAATGTTCTGGGTTTCTTAGCAACTCAGCCAACATTATCCAGCTTTGCTTCCATGATCCTTTGCCTAAGTAAATGCATTCTCTATCATGGGCTAGTTTGGGGGGATGGTAAAAGAGTGTTTAGAAAGGAAGTAAAGATTAAACACATCAAATATAGAATCCATTCTAGGCAATGTCTGTTTCCTCTATGTTAAGGCATTTAAAAATATACAGAAATGATGAAATGGAAATGATAGGATTTAGAACCTATAAAATTTCAGTTCTATCCCCGTCTTTACCATAACATCTCGGAATAGCACTAAGTCTCCCTAGGTCTCAGATGCCTCATATCTAAAATAAGACTTTATGGCCTTATAGTCACTTGAGCCAGTCATGATTCAAAAATGGTCTGCACATGATAAATTCCTGAGATTCTCATGCTAGCTCTAATTTAGGGATTCATTTGGTTTTATTTTCTTAGAGATATATGATGTAGTCAAAGGAAAATCAGAACTTGTGGTGGAGAAACTGGAGATACTAAAGACCCTACCATCCCATTATGTCATGTAGGATGAAAAATGCTTAATCAATGTAAGGGATATGTATAGATATTGTGCAAGGATATTCCCAACCTACAAACAGTGAGTTCTATGGGATTTGTGAAATGGAGAGTATTACAGTGAGGATGAACACCACCCAGTAATTTTCCAACATCTGAAAAGAACATGAGTCTTTGTGGGCTTATTGCTCAATCTTTATTTATCTTCAGTACATTGAGTATAGGCCTCTCTTACTATAGATATCAATAGAAATAGAATGTTTACACCTTTGAACACAAATGTATATGTCCAATATTTACTCTAACACCTGACTAGCTAAGTGACTCATAACTTCAGTTTTTTTTTTAAATCTACATGATTCTTACACTAATAAAAATTAACTCAGAATGTTGAACAAGGCACAGGACAGTATCTGGACTACACTATGTACCAAAAATATTACTCTTATTAACAGGCACTGATCTTTATACTTATTTTTTCCTACTGATTTGACTTGCCCATGATTTCCCTCTTGTCTAGACACTGCTCTGGCTTTGTCACTGTGGTCACATTATTCAAGATTTGTTTCAACAAGCATCCCTCTGGAGAACCCTTTCCTAATATGACTTCCAGTTTTCCTACAATATTTGTCTCTGTAATATCCTTGTGTAGATGTGTGTGCATATGTCATC
Organism: Mastomys coucha; assembly: GCF_008632895.1. Lineage (NCBI taxonomy): Eukaryota > Metazoa > Chordata > Mammalia > Rodentia > Muridae > Mastomys > Mastomys coucha. Next base: position 103,448,782 of record NW_022196913.1, on the reverse strand, counting down.
CCTTGTACATTTGTATCATATCTTGCAGTATTATAAGGCAATCATATGGCATTCTTGTCTTCACTGGTCACACAATTGTACAGTTAAACTTCATGAAGGGAAAGAGCAATTCAGCTGTGTGTGTGTGTGTGTGTGTGTGTGTGTGTGTGTAAGTTTGTGTTTCCAGAATGTACCACAGTATTAGTGAGATGCTTGTGCATTTGTGGGTAAGCAGAAGAAGGAAGTGAAGAAGAAAGGAGTAAAAGAGGGATAAAGAACTAAAAAGAATAATCACTTATTTGTACTAAGGGCCTGGCACATGATGGAGACTAGGTAACTAGTTTAGATAATATTGAAATTTTCTTTTTTATAGTTCTTTTTGTTTCCACTTAGATGATTTCAGCCCTGAGTTTGATTATTTCCTCCCTTTGACTCCTCTTGGGTGAATTTGCTTCTTTTTGTTCTAGAGCTTTCAGATGTGCTGTCAAATTGCTGGTGTGTGCTCTCTCCACTTTCGTTTTGGAGGCACTTAGAGATATAAATTTTTTTTCTTAGGACTGCTTTTATCGTGTCCCATAAGTTTGGGTATGTTTTGGCTTCATTTTCATTAAACTCTAAAAATTCTTTAACTTCTTTCTTTATTTTTTCCTTGATAAAGTTATCATTGAGTAGAGTGTTGTTAAGCTTCCACATGTATATGGCTTTCTATTGTTTATGTTGTTATTGAGGAGCAGCCTTAGTCCATGGTGATTTGATAGAATGCAAGGAACTATTTCAATCTTCTTGTATCTGTTGAGGCCTGTTTTGTAACCAATTATATGGTCAATTTTGGAGAAGGTACTATGAGGTCCTGAGAAGAAAGTATATTATTTTGCTTTAGGATGAAATGTTCTGTAGATATCTTTTAAATCCATTTGGTTCATAACTTCTGTTAGTTTCACTGAGTCCCTATTTAGTTTCGGTTCCCACGATCTATCCATTGCAGAGAGTGGGGTGTTAAAGTCTCCAACTATTATTGTGTGCAGTGCAATGTGTACTTTGAGCTTTAGTAAAGTTTCTTTTTAGTTTTCTGAAACACCTTTTAATAGCTTGAACAGTAGAAGAGTGGAGTTTGTTGCTGAACTGATTGAGAACAAAGGGTCAAGGTAGAGGACTTTTTTTTTTAATGTGCTATTAGGCAGTTGAGATTCTTTTATTGTCTAGTTCAGGATCAATAGAGTTCTCTGGTTGATGAAGCTTGGAGAATTTGCTCATTTCTCATCTCTCAGATGTTAGTGATGACACTCCATGTGGAAGAGTCTGGAATAATTCCACTTAATAAACATTACTAATATAAAAATAAAATAATATAAAAATGTTTGTTTTCATCCCTAAGCTAAACTTATGGTAATCTTTTTATTTCCTTTTCTTTTTAGGGGATGGATGGTGAAAATCTCATCTTGTGAACTCTTCTTAGATGTTGCTGCTCTAGAAAATTTACCATGGAGTGTGTCTACCTGTGCATATCCAACACTTGATTCCCACCATATCATAGTTTTTTAATTTTTTTATTTTGAGAAGTATCTTTATCATGTCATTTACTTCTACAGAGATAATAAGAGGAGAGATAATTATTCCCTTTATACAGCAGAGGAAATAGAGGCCCAGGGTAGTTCAGATAACTGAAAATAAATGGATAAAAGATAAGTGATTAGGTGTGTGAGTCACACATTGAGTAAGTATTACAATTAGTCGGAGATTTTCCCAGTCCTCACATTTCACTGACTTGCTAAGTCTCTTTCAGGGTTTCCTTTGAACTAGACACTTTATTTGATACTCCAGAGAGATTAGTAAGACAAAGTCTCCAATCTCATGAAACAAAGAGTGGTTGAAAAACAGACCCACCTCTGAGCAGAATTCTACCTGCTATAATTAAAGTAAATTCCAAGAGTGTATAGGAGACAAGGGAAATGCTGCCCCTGTGTGAGTCTTAATTTAAATTAGTAAATGCTTCATCTAATTCCAGACTATGTGGAGCCTGCAACTCTCTTTCATACTTTTGAATAAGAACTGGGTAGTCTTACTTTGAATCTATAGTTTCTTGAGAATGTTCATGGTATAAATATTTAGGAGTCCCTACATTTGAAGGTACAATACCCTTCAAAGTTCTGATCACAGTTACCCTTTATACTTCTTTCGCCCATCTTCTAGACTTCTCACTATATAAGTGTCATGTGAATACCCTGGATCACAGAGACAACAGCATAGAATCTGATGTTTCTTATGCCTCATAAAGACTGGGACACAGCAATTTTAAAGTCTGGCTCTTGCCCAGGAACTTCCAAAGGGAGTTGCTGCTCAACAAACCTGCTCTCATGGAGTGGAAGTAAGTAGGAATTAGCTGCTTTTGATTCAATTACAACATGCCCTAGGGTGTGACTCTTATCTTGGAGGAAATACCCAAGAGGTTCTTAGGTCGTCATCTGATTTTGCCTAATGGTAATGCCATATATCCTACATATTTGTGAGCTCTTTGATAAATATTTGTGCTTAAAAGAAATTCTTTCACCTTCCTATACTATTATGCCCCCTCAGACACTTATATTTTCCATAAATATTTTGCTTAATAATCTGCCTAACAAAAATTATATATTTGTTGGGCAGAATTTATAAAACTTTGTTAGTTTCTGCTGTGTGGAAGACTATGTTATATGCTAAATATGTAATTATTGACCCAAGTGCTATATAGTCTTTTAGCTTCAAGACTTGATTTATAATATAAAATATAATAATAATAATAATAATAATAAACAAATAGCTATGGAATAGAAAAGTTTAGACAGCAGAAGTCACAGAAAATGCAGATGAACCAAAAACTAACCTCTGGGGATAAATATAACCATAAACTCTAAGAGCCCAAATCATGAGCTAATTGGGTCTGATTCTATGGTTTTAAAACTCTACAGAATATAAATTTGCCCATGGTGGCTTTAAAATTAACATGGTGAGTGTCAAATTGGGATATCAATTAAACTAGGAGTTTTAGATGTTTTATGGTTTGCAAAAGGTCCTTGGATGCTTTCAGATGGGAGCAAGGTTAAAACCATTCATTTAATTCAATGATTAATTTCAGTAAGCACTATTTTATGTCATGCCCTATTCTAAAGTCAGTGGGTACAGATCAGGGATGGAGGGCATACACACTTTGTCTTCAAAGGGCCTGTCAGCTCCTGAGAAATCATGAATAAAATTAGAATGTTATTGTAAAATAATGTGGTTGAATATGGCCTTAGGACCATCTGAGATGAAAGACAGAGCTTGAGGAAAAAATAGGAGTTATGCAAAGAAGAAAAGAACATTTTTGGAAAGGTTGGAGTCAGGTGGTGAAAATTTGGATGATGTGAAGAAATTGGTGGTCATTAGTCCTCCAATTCTACAGAGAGCTTGTCATGGCAAGTCAAGAGAGATACGCTAGGATCTGAGACTATAGAGATAGGTAAGGTTTAAGTAGCAGAAGGTTGGGGATACTGTACTAAGAAATACTACCCTTTAGTACAAACAAATGCTTACATATTATACCTGGAGGCTTCCTATGGGACTTGTCAGACCCAGCCCTTGGGCCACAGCTGAAAATCCACATAGCAGGAATATGTAGGGAGGCAGAAAGCCCTCAGAGAAACGGCTTGTAGATCACATCTAGTGGGACAACTGAAGCAAAATAATGGTTATACCCTCTTCATAATTATCAGAAACATACATTGTTAGGCTTAGATGATTTTGAAGCCTGAAAACACCTAATTGTGAATCCCACAGAAGAACATGAAAATACTCTTGTGGTGTGAGCTGGGTGACTATGACTCCAGAACCCAAGTAGAACATCCTGAGGAAGTAGCATTTACCTGTAAGGCCAGCACTACTGAGGCAACATGAGAGGAGTAGACAGCTGAATTACTGAGAAGCTCATGAGCAAGCTAGCCTGGAGCACACAGGATGGCAGAAACAAGAGGTTTCATGCCTCAAATAAAATGTGGTAAAATATAATTGATGGCTGAAAGATCTCTCTCTCTCTCTCTCTCTCTCTCTCTCTCTCTCTCTCTCTCTCTCACACACACACACACACACACACACACATACACACACATTAAAAGAAAGAGACACAGAGAGAAGTCTGTCTCCTAGGAATAGCATTATCTGGAAAGTGAGAGATAAAGGCAAGAACTACTTCTGTGGAGGAAAGATGATGTTATGCAATTCCCTGAAGCCCAGCTCCTGTTTTAGTTCCAAATGTGTGAACTAGACCGATCTCTTCAACTCTGAAATATAATACTCTTCACTCTGATGTGTAGAAAATTACAAATTAAATAATGTGTGCAGAGTATGTGTCTTATGATTCACATAGTGCTATAAGGGACTAAAATGCTTGAATTTGGTTGTTCAACAAAGTTTCACATGTTGATGACTTGGAACCTTTCTAGTAGCACTATGTGGTGGGAGGTAATGGAAGCTTCAGGAGACAGGACCTAACTAGAGTAAATGAGTCATGAGGCTTATGCTTCACAATGGTATTGGTAACTTTTTCTCACTCTGCCTTCTGTCCATAAAGAAAGAAGCCATTTTATTCCATCATATTTATTCTACTATAATGCTTTGTACGACTACACATAGATCCAGAAGCAACAAAAAAAGGGTGGCTGTAGACTGACATTTCTGAAATCATATGCCAAAATAAACGTTTGTTAGTTGTTTCCAGCAAAAGCTGACTAACACTGATACCTGCAGTGAATTTGTTGACTCTATTTTTAAAGAGTTTTTAATCAGTTCAGAACTTTACACATACCCAGAACTAAATGGAATGCTTTGAACAAATTAGTGTAGTTTATTAATTTACTCAGTTCTTCAACCATGACCTGTAGACATGACAGCCCTGAAATATGAAAGCTGTCATGTAGCTTTCTCTAAGATACACAGTTAATAAGTATCTACTTTACACATAAACCTAGATGATATTAATTAACCTTATTAAGATCTTATTAAGTAGACCTTTCCTCTGTTCCCAGTACAGATGCCTGTCTATACATACCTGTTGTGTTTTCTGTGAGTTTTACATGCAAAACTTTGAAATAATCAGAAAAATTATCCATCACTTGAATAAAAGGGAAAAGTAATGAGAAATATTTTTAAAGTCATTTCTCACATTTGAGAAATTTGCAAGTAGAAGATGCAACTCAACATTGTTTCTTTGTAAAGTTAATGGGCAATTTAGTGGTTCAGTTATATCCCCATTTTCTAGGCATTTGACTATTTACCCATCTATCCATATCTATAACATTACTTTCCCCCTATATTTACATTCATCATCTTATTCAACTTCAGCTTAATAAGTGCCTAGAGAATTCACTGAATAACCACATACTACAAAGCCATAGGAAGGATGCAAAAAATATACCTGCAATGTTCGGATTCTGGTTAGACATCGTAGTGCCAAGTACTTTGCAGTGATGAAAATTGACATGACTTTCTCTGAGAAAACTCTTTGCTCTTAAATAGTTAAAAAGGAGACCAGGGCATTACCATAAAACCAAACAGAAAACATAGAATTGAATACTTTCACAGTGCACTTGTGCTGGCTGTCACACAGGAGAGAACATCACTGAGTTATAAACATCCCAGAGAAGAATTATAAGAGAGAGAAGTAGAGGAAAGCAAGGCTCCTCATCTCCCAGTGTTTCAGTTAGATCATCATTCCTCTGAGAAGTCTCTTGGGAGGCCTGAATCCTCAGGACGGTGTTTACCTACTGCTGTACACTACAGTTCTTTTCTTCAGCTCCTTTCATTTATGTATTTATTTATGTATTAAAGCATATTAGTTGTATATATTAATAGTATGCACTGTGAACATTTTTTGCTGTATACAGTTTGTCTTGATAATGTCCAACTATCCATTTTCCTCTTGTCACTAACTCCCCTCTACCCTGATAAACATTGGGATCACCACTCTACCTTCTCATTTTTCCTTCTGGTATTTCAGGAAAGTGGGGTGCAGTGAAGCGAACAGAGACTTTTTTTTTACAAACATACAATTTAGCTTATAATTATTTCCCATTTTCTTATCATATGTAATTACTAGAAGAAAAACTTTAAGTTAACCCTTAGTAGCATGAACTCTTATTTTTCTAAGCACATACATCACCTGATTCATTTGTTGGTATCTCTTTGTTTGTTTTTTGACACAGGGTTTCTCTGTGTGACTGTCCTGGAACTCACTCTGTAGACCAGGCTGGCTTTGAACTCAGAAATCCACCTGCCTCTGCCTCCTAAGTGCTGGGATTAAAGGCGTGCACCACCACTGCCTGGCTTGTCTCTTATCCCTGCATCTTATAGTAATGTTATCTTTACTTTCTTTCTTTCTTTCTTTCTTTCTTTCTTTCTTTCTTTCTTTCTTTCTTTCTTTCTTCCTTCCTTCCTTCCTTTCTTTCTTTCTTTCTTCCTTTCTTTCTTTCTTTCTTTCTTTTTTCTTTCCTTCCCCCTCTCTCTTTCTCTCTCTCTTTCTTTTTGCTGATAGCTTTACATTTATTTTTAATTGGATATTTTATTTATTTACATTTCAAATGCTGTCCCCTTTCCTGGTTTCCCCTCTGCAAATCCCCTGTCTAATCCCCCCCCTTACCTGCTTCGATGAGGGTGCTCACCCACCTACTCCTGCCTCACCACCCTAGCTTTCCTCTACACTGGGGAATCAAGCCTTCACAGGACCAAAGGCCTCCCCTCCTATTGATGCCAGATAAAGCCCCTTCTGCTCCTTCTGTGCTTCCCCTAACTCCTCCTTTGGGGTCCCTGTGCTCAGTCTGATGTTTGGCTGTGAGCATCTGTATCTGTATTGGTCAGGATCTGGCAGAGCCTCTCGGGAGACAGCTATATCTGGCGCCTGTCTGCAAGCACTTCTTGGCATCAGTAATAGTATCTGGGTTTGGTGTCTGCATGTGGAATGGATCACCAGGTGAGACAGTCTCTGGATGGCCTTTCCTTCATCACCTGCTCCATTCTTTTTCTCTGTATTTCCTTTAGGCTCGAAAATTGTTCTGGGTTAGGTTAAAATTTTGGTGAGGGTGGCCTCATCCCTCAACCAGAGGTCCTGCCTAACCTCTGGATATGATCTTGACAGGTCCTCCATCCTCTTTGTGTGGTATTTCAGCTAATGCCATCCCTGAGAGGTCCTGGGAGGCTCTTGCTTTCCCAGCATCTGGGATTTTCTGGTTGCGAGCCCTATCCCAATCCCCCACTGCTACACACCTCTGTTCAATTTTCTGAACCTCTGTACATCCACTCTATTTCCTCACATACCTGATTCTTGCCCTCTTTTCCCCCTTCCCCTCTTCTCTTCTTCCCATGTCCCTCCCATCCGCTACTTCCCTTGATAATTTTATCTTCACTTTATAAGCATTTGAGGTGTGCCTTAAGTCGATTTCTCAAATTCCTGTCAGTTGAAAGAGAAGGTTATCTACAAAATGTGTTAAATCAAACACATCCAGCCTTACCAAAATTATTAATTGCTTGCCATGTCAGTTTACTTCCTTGTAAATCAGGTATCTGTCCCATAGATTTCTAACATAGTATGACAGCTAGAAAGCCTGTAAAGCAATACTCATTGCCAAGGAGACAGTGTGAACCTTCTCTCCACCTTAACTTTTCAAATAAAGGCTAAGGCCAATGATTGGGCAGCAGGAGGGAAGATGGAGCTGAAAAGTTTGGGGAAGAAGGGGAGAGAAGGGACAGGGGAGGAGACTGGAGAGGAGGACCAGGGAGAAGGATGAGGTGGAAGGAAAATAAAGCTGAAGCATGGGGCTTGGAGAAATCACAAGTCATGTGGGATCTAATAGATGAAAATAGAGTAGGGTAGTGGTAGATCTGCCCAATCTAGGTGAGTAGCTTGTATACCAATTAAACGAGTTGTGAATTCATTGATTAGGTAAATTGGGTTAAAAATTTACCAGAACATTGTATTATTTTGTGAACTTGAATTTCCTTTCTGTTTGGCCATTGTCTTACTATTTTCACTGACTCCACAGACCTTCCAAATAAATATATGTCATTTGACTTAGGATAGAAAGAGATGAATCAACAGTTAATGCTATAAGAGAAAGGACAACTATATCAGGTTCCTGTCATCCAGCACTTGCTGGCATCCACAATAGTGTCTAGATTTGATGACTGAATATGGGAAAGATTCCAAGGTGGAGCAGTCTCTGAATTGTCCTTCCTTTAGTCTCTACTCCATAGTTAGTCTTTACAACTCCTTCCATGGGTATTTTGTTCCCCCTTTTAAGAAGGAACGAAGTATCCACACTTTGGTCATCCTTCTTCTTGAGTTTCTTATGGTTTGTGGTTTGCACTTTGTGTATTCCAATCTTCTAGGCTGGGAAAAGAGATATTGTAAATAAAGAAAACATCTAATAAAAAAAGAGAAAAGACAATAGAAAGTTCTCAATTCCCTATTGTCTGTGACATAAAACCATATATATTTCAATATATATATATATATATATATATATATATATATATATATATATATATATATATATACATATATATGGTATAAATTAGAGATGAGATAGATAATATAAATTATAACTAAGAGCTGGCATTCAATCCCTGAGCTTGCTGATTTCAAACACTATATATAATATTTTGATTCATAGCATTTCAATTACGATTTTCATACAACTATTTTTCTAAATTGCCAACATTGGCTGTGGGGGTGGGTGGGGACTAGTTAAGTGATTCTTAGAATAGGGAGCTTTCTATTCTTGGAATCCTTTTGGTCTCCGCTTTTCAACACTTCTTAAGGGCCATTACAATCGAGATTTTAATTATACATCAAGGGCATTTCCATTAGATAAAGAGCTCTTTCAAAGAGAGTTATCTGTTCATCACATTAAAGTTCTGAAGTGTTAGACTTTCCATCCTGTGTTAGAATCCCTGCAGATGGGTTATTTGCAGCAAAGGCAAAGTCCAGCAGATGAGCAATACACCACAAATAAGTAAGATCAGGTTGGTCCACACTAGAAAATGTTTCAGATTCAAATTCAACTAACTTGGAGTCAGTATCACTCATTTAATTTCAGTACTGAGTACAGCTTCATCTAAAGGATTGTACTTCTGCATTACACTTCTGGCACCTGATGATTCTCCTGAGACTGAATGAGCCAAGATTCATTCCCTACCATTCATGCCCACCAAAACTTTCTTCTCTTTGACATTGTTAATTCAGAATGACCCTCTCGTAAGTGCAAATACTTCTACTTTGACCTCATCAAGGAATGAATAAGGAAGAATAAGTATCCATTTATAACTTACTGTAATCAAACCAAATTTTTTATTGGATTTTTTCTTTATTTACATTTCAAATGTTATTTCCTTTCCCGTTTCCCCTCCAGAAACCCTCTATCTCCTCCCCCCTCCCCCTGCTTCTATGAGGGTGCTCTCCCACCCACCTACCATCTCCCCATTTCCCGCCCTGGAATTCCCCTACACTGGGGCATTGAGCCTTCACAAGATCAAGGGACTCTCCTCCCATTGATGCCCAACAAGGCCATTCTCTGCTACATATGCAGCTGGAGCCATGAGTCCCACCACGTGTACTCTTTGGTTGGTGTGTTAGTCCCAGGGAGCTCTGAGGGTGCTGGTTAGCTCATATTGCTGTTTTTCCTATGGGGCTGCAAACCCTTCAGCACTTTGGCTCCTTTCTCTAGCTCCTTCACTGGGGATCCTGTGCTCAGTCCAATGGATGTCTGTGAGCATCCACTTCTGTATTAGTCGGGTACTGTCAGAGCCTCTCAGGAGACAGCTATATCAGGCTCCTGTCAGCCAGCATGTGCTGGCATCCACAATAGTGTCTGGGTTTGGTGATTGTATATGGGAAGGATCCCCAGGTGGAGCAATCTCTGGATTATCCTTCCTTCAGTCTCTGCTCCACACTTCTTCTCTGCAACTCCTTCCATGGATATTTTGTTCCCCCTTCTAAGTATCCACACTTTGGTCTTCCTTCTTCTTGAACTTCATATGGTCTGGGAATTGTATCTTGGGTATTCTGAGATTTGGGGCTAATATTCACTTATCAGTGAGTGCATTCCATGTGAGTTCTTTTGTGACTGAGTTACCACATTCAGGATGATATTTTTTGTTCCATCTATTTGCCTAAGAATTTCATGAAGTCATTGTTTTTAATATCAGAGTCATACTCCATTGTGTAAATGTACCACATTTTCTTTATCTATTTCTCTGTTGAAAGACAACTGAATTCTTTCCAGTTTCTGGCTATTATAAATAAGGCTGCTATAAACATAATGGGGCATGTGTTCTTGTTATATGTTAGAGCATCTATTGGGTATATGCCCAGGAGTGGTATAGATGAATCCTCATGCTTTGTCCAGTTTTCTGAGGAATCTTCAGACTGCTTTCCAGAGTGGTTGTACCAGTTTCCAAGCCCACCAACAATGGAGGAGTATTCCTCTTTCTCCACTACCTTGCCAGCACTTGCTGCCACGTGAGTCTTTGAGCTTAACCATTCTGACTGGTTTGAGGTGGAATCTCAGGGTTGTTTTGATTTGCATTTCCCTGATGACTAAGGATGTTGAACATTTCTTTAGGTGTTTCTCAGCCATTAAAGATTCCTCAGTGGAAAATTCTTTGTTTAGCTCTGTACCCCATTTTTAAAAGGTATATTTGGTTCTTGAGTTCTTTGTATATATTAGATATTAGCCCTCTCTTGTGTATGTAGGATTGGTAAAGATCTTTTCCCAGTCTGTCGGTTGCTGTTTTGTCCTATTGACAGTGTCCTCTTTGCCTTACAGAATTTTGCAATTTTATGAGGTCCCATTTGTTTATTGTTGATCCTAGAGCATAAGCCATTGGTGTTCTGTTCAGGAAATTTCCCCCTGTGCCCATGTGTTAGAGGCTCCTCCCCACTTTCTCTTCTATTAGTTTCAGTGTATATGGTTTTATGTGGAGGTCCTTGATCCACTTGGACTTGACCTTTGTGTAAGGTGATAAGAATGGATTTATTTGGATTCTTCTACATGCTGACCTCCAGTTGACCTGGTACAATTTGTTGAAAAAGCTATATTTTTTTCTACAGGATGATTTTAGCTCCTTTGTCAAAGATCAAGTGACCATAGGTGTGTGGGTTTATTTCTGGGTCTTCAATTATAATCCATTGATCTACTGGCCTGTCTCTGTACCAATACCATACAGTTTTTTTTTTTTAAATCACTATTGCTCTGTAATAAAGCTCAAGGTCAGGAATGGTGATTCGCCCAAAAGTTCTTTTATTGTTGAGAATAGGTTTTATTATTCTGTTTTTTTTTTAATATTCCAAATCAATTTGCAAATTGCTCTTTATAACTCTATGAAGAATTGAGTTGGAATTTTGATGGGGATTGCATTGAATCTGTATCTTGCTTTTAGCAAGATGACCAGTTTTACTATATTAATCCTGCCAATCCATGAGCATGAGATATCTTTCCATCTTCTGAGGTCTTCAATTTCTTTCTTTAGAGACTTGAAGATTTTGTCATAAAGATCTTGCTTGGCTAGAGTCCCACCAATGTATTTTATATTATTTATAACTATTGTGAAGAGTGTGATTTCCCTAATTTCTTTCTCAGCCTATTTATCCTTTGAGTACAGGAAGTCTACTGAGTTGTTTGTGTTAATTTTATATCCAGCTACTTTGCTTTTATCTAACTATATTAAAAATTGGTCATAAGGACGAAGTGAAGTCTAAAATGGGTGGGTCAGCAGGATTCCAGTCTGACAGGGAATGCCCAAGGGAGGAGGTCTCCTCCAAAGATTTCAGTGTTACAGCTCTTTAAGGTTACAGGTATTTTAGACAACATTCAAAGAAACACCTCTCTCAGAACATATTCATATAAACTGCTTGTGAACATATATTTTATTCGAGGTGAACAAGGTCTATATAAACCTTAGAAAGTGGGAAGGTGTTCTTAGGCTCAAGTTTCATTGGCTGAGGTTTAAGGTTCTAGAGATACCTCATTTGCATGGAGAGGTGTTTCAGAAAATTGAACCTGTAATTTCTCCAAGGATTCTGTGACATTCCTGAGGTAGACTATGGTGGTTTGGGCTCCCCAGATAAGGTAGAGAAGAGGAAGCTATGCTAAGAAAGGGAGTTCTCCATCTTGCACTGAGCTCAGGGAAGCTAATGGGAGATTTGGACCATTATGTAGCAAGGGTTTCCCAACACTCTCATGCTAATTTCCCCCTTCACCCTTTGGGGTCTCCATCTCCTCTTGTAGACAAAGATCTCTCCAATCTCTAAGTTGCATCCACATACACACAGAGAAATGCACCTACATGTGTCTCTTGCACACATCCATACACAAGGGACAGACCTTACCTATGTGGTGTATTATCCACAGACCAATTTGTGAGGCACAGTTGTCTGTTCACATTTATCCCAGTGTCAGAGTTATCAAGTTTTTGTACTCAGGCAGAGATCAAGAACACAGCACCAGGTTTAATTTATATTCCAAGCACAAGTATCCACATTATCCTTTAAAACACCAGGTTAATGTGTATGGTTTAAGACATCCTAACTAGAATAAGAGGGAAACATGTCCTGGCTAGTTTTATGTCAACTTGACACAAGCTAGAGCTCTCTGAAGGAAAGGACCTTCAATTCAGAAAATGTCTCCAAGAGATCCAGCTGTAGGACATGTTCTTAACTAGTGATCATGGGGGAGTTCATTGTGGGTGGTGTCATCACTGGGCTGGTTTTTATAAGAAAACAGTCTGAGGAAGCCATGGGGAGCAAACTAGCAAACCCCACCATAGCCTCTGCATCTGCTTCTGCTTCCAGATGTTCTTGCCCTGTTTGAGTTCCTGTCCTGACTTCCTTTGATGATGAACAGTATTGTGGAAGTGTAAGCCAAATAAATCCTCTCCTACAAAATTTGCTTTCTTGGTTATGGTATTTTGTTTCATCAATAGAAACTAACTAAAACACATGCACTTCCATTATTCTGGAGCTAATCTGAAGGTGACTACAAATAAATTATACATATAGCCTTCAGTAATGAGTAACATGTTTCAAACTAGTATCATGATTCTGGATTAATATGAGAATGCATTTTTGGATGGAAACAGAATGAAATATAATTTTGAAATATTTTTTCCACTCTTGATAGAGATAAAGCTTGTGTAACAGTTGTGAATGATGGGTGTTAGTGAGATGGGAATGTATGACAGAGGAGGCAAATGAGGGGATGACTTGGTCACAGATATTTGAATCCATTTAATAAAATTGAGATGAGGGAAGGAAGGGAGAAAATCAGTGTCTTCAGTTCTGGGTACGTGTTCAGAAGACATGCTTATTGATGTTTGATTTCATATACATATATTCACTGTAACCCTAGATGGCTGTTATAATACCTTGTACACTGAGAGGAAAAATCATGTTACCCAAACATTGTGTGCAGGTTCACTTAGTTTTGTTTAGCATTGAGGATCTTTGCTTCTAAGGTGATATACATATTTATGGACTTTGGTGGATTCAGATTATTAAATTACCTCCATGCATTGATCTTTTGCCTCCTTAATTCATGGGTCTTCAGACTATAGATGTTGTATTTGATAATTATAATAACCCGTCAATATGTGATATTAAGTTCTCAGGGAGAAAGCAGAACATTCTGGGTGACTTTACTTCCCAACAATTTGAGCAAACACATTACAATATCATTGCATTTTATGGAAAGAAATTGCTGAATTTCTGCTAACAGTTCTGCTGAGAGAAATTGATCATTTTGAAATGGGGAAAGTATTTTTTTAATCACAGTCCTACACTTTCAGAAATTATTTAACATTTCTCCCACTGAGCATGTTCTTTGAGGTTATACATTGCTCATCAGTTCTCTTTGGAACATTTTGTTAATTAATCCTAGCTCCTCTTTTCCTGGATTCATGCCTCCCCTAGCTTTCATTGGGATGGTCTATCTACTCATTTCCCTCATCCTCTCTCTCACCTTTCTGTCGGTTTCCTACATGTTCTTCTTTCTATCATTAGTTACAGATTTTATCTCTTTCTTTGTATGTAGGAAAACAAAACTGAGATACCTCTTAGTTCTGTCCTTTTCTTTATCTTGCCTGACTCATTAACCAGTTGAACTTATCTCTTTTGTCAATGATTAAAAATGGTGTTTCACAAGTTTGCATAGTATATATTGTCACTCACGTTTTAGCTTCTTTCATATATGAAGAGATTTCTCCACATCTTGAATTTTAGATCTGTAAATGCTATACTTTATAGTGTAGATGGTTTGTTTAATTTTATTTAGTAAATAATATTTATATTTTTATTTGAAAAGTTCATCTATATGAACAATGCATTTTGATTTTATGTACACACCACTATTTCTCTCCAATTGCTGCCTCCAAACTTCATGTTTTCATACTTTTATTATTACTAATAACAGGGCCCTGAGTCTGGTTAGACCTTACCATATATAAATAGGTGTGAGGCATGGTCAACCTATCAGCAGCCATATTATGAAAGAAAAGTGACTCTCTCAGCTAAGGATGGAAACCCAAGAGCTCCTTCACTACTCACAATGGAGTGGTGGCTGTCTTTATCTTGTGAAAATATTTTGCAAGCAACCATAGCTGTTGTCAGTTAATGTGTGCACCAGTCATGCCATGACCAGGATTTTACATTTCTCTTCTTAATTCTTTGGCCCTTACATCCTTTTTGTTCATTTTTCCAAGATTCAACTTAGGCCTTGGTTGAGGGGAGACTGAAATAGATGACTCATCTAAAGAAGAGTACTCATGGTTGCTTAGTCTCAGCACTTTGACACATTATGAGTCTCTGTGTTAAATATCACTCACTACAAAAGAAACCTTCTGAACAAAGTTGAAAGGAACACAAATATATGAGTACACACCTATATGACTTGCATTTCATAAACAGACTTTAAAATAGCAAGTAGCATGTTGGCTCCAGAATCCAAAACTCTGGAATTTCCATTTCAATTCTAATACTTTGACTATATAGTTTGGGGCAGCTTTATTGCTTACATTACAGAAGTGGTAGGAAGATGTACCCAAGGGCTGTCCAGTATAGACTACACTAGAATTTCATGAGGGCAGAAGAGAAAGTCTTGTAGTATATTATGTCATTTAAAATATGAAATTTGTGTTGAGGACTAGACATGGCTGTGATTGAAAAGGCTGTCCAGTATAGACTACACTAGAATTGCATGAGGGCAGAAGAGAAAGTCTTGTAGTATATTATGTCATTTAAAATATGAAATTTGTGTTGAGGACTAGACATGGCTGTGATTGAAAATAGTAAAGGCAATGGAGTTTGGTCAGATTGATTCAGGAAGTTGGCTAAAAAATTTAGGAACAGATTTTTTTCTAGGAAATTGGATCTCCACAGGGATTGGACAGACTTTCCTGCTACTCAGAGGGGTATGCAGGGCAGAATCTATCTGTCTAAATAAAGATTAATTTGTCATCTCTTTGATGTAAATTAGGAGAAACCCCCTTTGGTCTATGAAGCAAAAGAAACATGAAGTAAATCTGTAGTAAGATTACTTAAATCAGAATCAAAGTTTGGTAGCCAGCTTGCTACTTGAGCCTTTCTTTAGGAAGGTAAACCTTTGCCTCTCAGACAGCTAAATAACAGAAGTTTAGTTGAACTATTTAGATGAAATTTTCAGTAGGGAAAAAGCTGGATTCTTTATGATCTATAGATGAGTTTCTTCAAGGGAGTGTTCTGACTATAGAATCCCAGGCTTTGTACATTTTAGGTAACTGATATGTTACTAAGCTATAGTCCTAACTCCATTGATGGCTTCTACTCCTCTTCTTCTCCTTGCCCTTGTCTTCTGCCTCTTCTCTCTCTCGTTCTCTCTCTTCCTTTTCCCCATCTAAGCTGTGAATTATAACTGTTTACAGGTTTAACTTTTTAATAAATATGCACATTAAACTCATTTCTCTATGCCATTTTTATTATTTTTTCATTTTAGAAGTATGACTTCTATAATATGTACAATTTGGCATATTTAGATATATGTAAATGATCCTGTTCCTATCACTGAAATATAAACAATAAACACACCCATTATCTGTAAAGTTTTTTTCTGGGATTCTTTTGAAGAACACAGACTATGAGAACTAAAAATATATATGTATGTTTGTATATTTACATAACAATAATTAGTGAATAAAGAAGCCATAAATTTGAAAGAGAATAAGGAAGTTTGTAAGGAAGATGAGTTCATGAGATAAAAGGAATGGGAAGAGTAATGGAATTACATTACAGTATCAAAAAATAAAAGAAAAAACATTGTGGGGTTTGCAACCTCATAGGAAGAACAATAATATCAACAAACCAGACCTTCCTCCCCCAGAGCTTCTAGGGACAAAAGGGAACATGGACCCATTGTTCTAGCTGCGCGTATGTAGTAGAGGATGGCCTTATCAACAGGAGGGGCGTCCCTTGGTCCTGTGAGGGCTCGATGTCCCAGTGCAGGGGAATGCTAGGACAGTGAGGTGGAAGTGGGTGGGGGAGCACCCTCATAGGACCAGATGGGATGGGGGATTTGTAGGGGGTTTGTGGAGGGGAAACTGGGAAGGGAGGGTACCAGTTTAAATATAAATAAATAAAATAACCAATAAAAAATAAATAAAAATATCAAGCCAGTCAAACTTCTAGCATAGATTGGGGAGTTGCTAACAAAACCTCACACCTAGATAAGAAGCTATTGACAATTGATGAGAACTGAGGGAAGGACTGTCATTTTCTTTGAGATATGGCTATTGGTAGGTTTCCCTTACCCTAGTGGATGGCCTCACACATACTCTTATTGGCAGCTCTGACTGAACACTGTAGGGTAGAAGGGATGAAAAATAAAAAGAAGAGCTCACAAAGTTTGGAAGTTTAGGGGGATGAGAGGAGAAATGGAGGATGAATATTTTCATGACACATTGTATATATATATGAGAATCTCAAAGAACACAAAATATTTAAAAATTAAATATAAAATACTATTATTATCTATGTTTAGATCAAATCTCTGGGAATTACTCATGTACAACCACAGCTTTGTGCTCACTTAGTAACACTCATGATGTCCTCTTTCATCCCTCTTCGACGATGTAATATTTGTTGAAAATTATATAATTTTCTTTTATGAGTGTTGAATAGTTGAAACAAGTCTAAAAATTGGAAGTGACTATCTGCAAATGGTATAGATGTCAAAATGTTAATTTCAATCATACACAAGGACCTCAAAACTCAATTGTAGAACAGAACAAATAACTCAAGTAAAAATAAACTATATATTTGGATAGCTTTTATAAACGACAAAGCTTATAAAAAATACTTAACAGCACTATTCTGGGAGAAAGCTAAAGTCAATACAATGACAAATATTCCATTTCACTCCAAAAGAAACTTATAGTTTCGAAACTAAATCAAATCAAACCAAACCAAACTAAACCAAACCAAACATACCTCTGTAAGAGTTGGAATTGTGGAAGACATTGCAACCATTTTCTACTCCATAACAAGAAAGACAGAGTTGTGTAAAATAGTCTAGAGGTTCCTCAAAATGTAAAACCAGAAATATTATCTATTTCTGCAAATTTTCTTTTGAAATTACATGCAAAATCATTGAAGCTAGGATCTCACAGCATTGCCTACAACCCTGTGCTCAGTGTAGTTTTATTCACAAAGACATGGAAACAACCCAAATATCCACTGATAGATAGATTAACATGTGGCATATAACTTCCATAGAATACTATGAAACCCTTAGATTTCTCTCAGCTTAATTTTCAAATGCTTGGGCAAAATTTGTTGCTGCTTCCAGATTTCATAAGTTTCTCCTTGCCATATGCACAATTTCAACCAATAATTGTCAGTAGTTCTAAAGATTCACAACTCAATTCAACTAGGATCCTTTCATGAGCATATTTATCAGTTATCATATTTATCATTCTTTTCTCAACAACTAACATAGCAGTAGTAAAGACTGGATGTTCATTCACAGTTTACAAATGATCTGTCCCATTTTCCTCCTCTTTTTATGATGTAATTGAATCTCAACATGTTAAAAAATTGCTACTTATATATGCACATCCAATAATTTAAGTAATGTCCATTTGCCTCTGCCATTGTTAATATTACTAGTGAAATTCTGAAGCAAAGATATTAATGATTATCATTTTCTTCAGAACACATTATATAATAGAATTAATACTGGTTTACACTTAGCACTTATACATAAGATGTTTATAATAAATGTTTTATAAATATGTAAATTTAAATGGAATATTTGTCTGCCAGTAAATTTATAAATTCAAAATACTAGATGTCTCAAGCTCCCATCTCCTTTCTCTTCCCTTTTCCTCTTCCCCCTTTCCATTTTCTTCCTTTCCCTCTTTTCTCTCTTTCTCTCTCTTTGAACTGATTTTCATCACTGAGCCCCTTTTTCTGAAATCCTCATACTACTGTTACATCTATCTTTCTCCAAGAAGAGACCAGGTTCATCTTTACTTCATTGCTAAGTCTTCAGAGCATGACCAGATTCACCAACCTAGCTCTATTGCTTTGAATAATTGCCCTCATCTAAACCTAAACTTTTATTTTCTAATGTAGGAATAGTAGTTTACAGCTTTGTAGAAGATAAATTCATATGAAGAATTCAGTTGGCTAGTCGTATAACTTAATGAGAAGTTCTCAATATATATTTTGATTTTCTATAGTTATTCATTTTATGGTCCTTGTTAAAGTTAAAACTGTTCTACTATATTCTATGGATCTAACAGAGTTCCCTCTGACCACTTAGAAGAACCTTATTTTAAGTACAGAGTGATGTACTAATGTAATATCTCATGAGAAATGCCCTTGTTACCACTATCCTGAATCCTAAGTGAACAATTGAATTACATCAGTGAGCATGTTTAAGTCTTATCAATAAGTGGTCCAGCCGGGCAGTGGTGGCACACACCTTTAATCCCAGCACTTGGGAGGCAGAAGCAGGCAGATTTCTGAGTTTGAGGCCAGCCTGGTCTACAGAGTGAGTTCCAGGACTGTCACAGCTATACAGAGAAACCTTGTCTTGAAAAGAAAAAAGAAAAAAAAAGTGGTCCATCAATTAACAAGTCAAGGAATGTTTGCTACAAAGTAGATGCTAGTACCATTTTTATTCAATGGTAAGAGAATTATTAAAATTCCAGCTGACCACCCACAAGTGGAGAATATATTATTCTCCTAGGGATACATATCATGAACATTATTACATTCACTGAGGCTTTAACAACTTGTTTTGAAATCCAGTAACTGTTTGAAGCTATCTTCTTTGCTAACATACACTCACTTGTATTCCAGACAAGGTTAATTAGATCTTGAAAGAGAAAACTTGATAACATTACATACCAGGTGAGAAACTGGCAAGTGTATGCTGACTCCCACATGTGTAGAGAGTTGAAGTTGTTACCTCTTTCCTTGCTACTCCAGAACTGTAGATGTAGACTTTCTCCTTGTTTCTACAGTTAAATATTTAAGAGTTGGTAATGGACCATAGTATTAGGTTCAATACTAAATTCATGCAGGACCAGAAAACAAGAATAAATTAGTCAGCTACAAGAAAACACAAAAAGTCAGTAAAGACGATAGAACCATAGTTAATGGGACTGAAGCAGCCCATCAGCACACAAGAGACCTTGGACTTGTCTCAGAGAAGCCAGGTCTCTATTTTCACTTTTATATTTGGAGCACTTCTTGCTTTTACACTCACTAGTGAAATGTGTTTTTTGACCATTGCATGAAACAAATGGCCTGAATATCTCTAAACTTCTCATTTTAGTGAATACTTGGCTGGTATACTTGTTGTTGTAGATAAATATTGCAAAGCCTGTGTTCTCATTCTTGGTCAATGATTTTTTCCAGATCTAGATGGAATATATACATACTATAAACATGTATGTATACATGTACATATATATATAAATTCATAATGCATATATATGTGTATATGTATGTATATGTGTGTATATGTGTGTGTGTGAGTGTGTGTGTGTGTGTTAGATGGAAGAATGAAAAGAAATCTGGAGAAATACCAAATAAAAGGGCATAGGACTTTGTAAGAGTAGTAGTTTGGAATAATCTAGCAACAGCTTTATTTTTTGTTTGTGTCCAGTATGGAACACTTACAGCCCTGATCCTCATCTTTCTCCTAAGACACAAGGTTGGAAAGCCCTCATAGGAACACTGATATTCTATGGAAATTGGGAGAATGTTTAGAAGTTTGATTTGGTTTAGGCTGTTTGATCAGGGTAGATCAGTTGATACATATCGACTAAGAGTTGTATTTAACATAATGAAATTCATAATGCTCCCAGAGGAAAGAAATCTGAATATTTTAAAGAGTAATATAATTCACATAAATGTAGAAAGGAGAAAACATGTCAAATGGTAAAAGTTTTAGGAAAATAAATGTTCATATGAAGTGTTTTGGAAGGAATTGGAAGGCAGATAAACAAAAATGAGTTAGGAGATCAAATGGCAGATGAGAGTAATGGAAGAGACTGGATCCAGGGGAGATGACAGTAATGAGTACAGGCCTCCCATGGTTGGGTAGATAATGGGTTGTAATGAAAAATGACTTAGGGAGTGAGTGAAGCTTGATATTTTCACTAGCATAAGATTCTCTCCTGGTGAGCTTTCCAACCTAGATCCATGCCTTTCATATGGATTTGCATGAATATGTATACAAGAAGGCTATTTCTTGCAGCATTTTTTCTTTTGCCCTAAGAATTGTGATCTAAAATTTCCAGCTAAAGAAAAGGGGCTGCTAAAAATGTTATATCTTAATGAATGATATCCATATGTGTCTTAGTCAGGGTTTCTATTCCTGCACAAACACCATGACCAAGAAGCAAGTTGGGGAGGAAAGGGTTTATTTGGCTTACTTCCACATGGCTGTTGATCTCCAGAGGAAGTCAGGACTGGAACTCAAGCAGGTTAGGAAGCAGGAGCTGATGCAGAGGCCATGGAGGGGTGTTCTTTACTGGCTTGCTTCCCCTGGCTTGCTCAGCCTGTTCTCTTATAGAACCCAAGACTTCCAGCCCAGGGATGGTACCACCCACAAGGGGCCCTACCCCCTTGATCACTAATTGAGAAAATGCCCCACAGCTGGACCTCATGGAGGCACTTCCCCAACTGAAGCTCCCTTCTGTGATAACTCCAGCCTGTGTCAAGTTGACACACAAAACTAGCCAGTACAATATGTGACCACATAATACAGCAGTTAGCTATCAACGGTCACCATTTGAATCTATATTCTTCCAATTTATGTAGTACAGTGAGTAAGACAGAAGCAGAATCAAGAGCCTCTGTCTTTCAAACAATTCAGTTTCTCATTTTCTCCAGTGCTTTGATTAAACCTAAGGCTTCAACATGTTAGACAAGTACTCTGCCACTAATATATAATTCCCTTGCCCAAGACTATAGTTTTCCTAGACTGTTTTCATCTATTCATCTACAAAGTGTACAGTGACTTGAAATATCTTCCAGGAATGGAAAAATCAGGAACCATACTCTAGAACTATCTTTACATTGCCTTTGTGTAGTATACAGTTTTACAAAGCCAAGGCCCTCACTAAATACTCCTCAAACATGAAGAATTTACATAAATATGAAAGCTGGTGTACCATTTCTTCTACAGGCTTCTTTAGGCAAGAAACTTGCTAGATTATTATAAATACCATGTGCGGTGGTTTAAATATGATTGGCTCATAGGGAGTGGCATTTTTAGGAGGTGTGGCCTTGTTGGAGGAAGTGTATCACTCTAAGAGTAGGCTGTAAAAGTCTCCTCCTATGCTCAGGCTCCATCAAGTGTGGAAGAGAGCTTCCTCCTAGCTGCCTACAGATGCCAGTCTCTCTTGGTTGTCTTAGACTCAAGAATCTCAGCTCCTTCTCCAGCATCATTTCTGCCTGGATGATGACATGCTTCCTGCCATGAGGGTAATGGACTGAATCCCTGAAAACATATGCTAGCTCCCATTAAATGTTGTCTTTTATATAAGAGTTGACTTGGTCATGGTGGCTCTTCACTCCAATGGAAACCCTAATTAAGACACCAGGGTAGGAAGAGATTGATTTGCAATATGCTAGAGAAAAAGACACATAGAGTACTTATACTCATTGATTCATTCAATAAGTAATTAGTACTGGCTCAAGCATTAAGCTACAGAGAACCAAAAACTCAAAGTCTTTCTCTGATATGATGGTTGTGGCAAATTATACAACATTAATAGATTCTGAATTACATTGGAAAAATAAGGTCTGTGGAATGAGTGGGAGATCAAAAATTTAAGAATTGTTGTAAGAAAAAAAGCCCCAAGAATAGTCAATTTTACAGCTTATTTTTAGGCAGTATTTAAAAATTGAGCTTTGTCAATGGACACTGTAAACAAAGCTTTAAAAAATTTTAAAATTTCCAGTTATCTATTTAATCAACAAAGTTATAATTATCAAGTAGCAACACAAGGTAAAGAGATCATATATACCTGCCTGTCACTCTTCTAATACCATGCAGTTTTTATCACAATTGCTCTGTAATACAGTTTAAGGTCCAGGATGGTGATTCCACCAGCGCTTCTTTTACTGTTGAGAATAGTTTTGGCTATCCTGGGTTTTTTGGTATTCCAGACGAATTTGCAAATTGCTCTTTCAAAGTCTGTGAAGAATTGAGTTGGAGTTTTGGTGGGAATTGCATTGAATCTGTAGATTGCTTTTGGCAAGATGGCCATTGTACAATATTAATCCTGCCAATCCACGAGCATGGGAGATCTTTCCATCTTCTGAGATCTTCTTCAATTTACTTCTTCAGAGACTTAAAGTTTTTGTCAAACAGATCTTTCACTTGCTTAGTTAGAGTCACACTAAAGTATTTTATATTATTTGTGGCTATTGTAAATGGTGTTTCCCTAATTTCTTTCTCAGCCTGTTTATCCTTTGTGTAGAGGAAGGCCACTGATTTGCTTGAATTAATTTTATAAACAGCTACTTTGCTGAAGTTGTTTATCAGGTTTAGGAGCTCTCTGGTGGAATTTTTGGGGTCACTTAAGTATACTATCATATCATCAGCAAATAATGATAATTTGACTTCTTCTTTTCCAATTCATATCCTTTGTAGATCAATGGAATAGAATTGAAGATGCAGAAATGAACCCACACACCTATGGTCACTTGATCTTTGACAAAGGAGCTAAAACCATCCAATGGAAAAAAGACAGCATTTTCAACAAATGGTGCTGGCTCAAATGGTGGTAAGCATGTAGAAGAATGCAAATCGATCCATTCCTACCTCCTTGTACAAAGCTCAAGTAAAAGTGGATAAAGGACCTCCACATAAAACCAGATAAACTGAAACTAATAGAAAAGAAAGTGGGGAAGAACATTGAGCACATGGGCACAGGGGAAAATTTTCTGAACAGAACACCAATAGCTTATGCTCTAACATCAAGAATTGACAAACGGGACATCATAAAATTGCAAAGCTTTTGTAAGGCAAAAGACACTGTCGATAGGACAAAACAGCAACCAACAAATTGGGAAAAGATATTTACTAATCCTATATATGATAGAGGGCTAATATCCAATATATATACAAAGAACTCAAAAGTTAGACTCCAGAGAGCCAAACACTATTAAAAATGGGGTACAGAGCTAAACAAAGAATTCTCAACAGAGGAATACCAAATGGCTGAGAAGCATATAAAGAAATGTTCAACATCCTTAGTTATCAGGAAAATGCAAATCAAAACAACCCTGAGATTCTACCTCACACTAGTCAGAATGGCTATGATAAAAAACTCAGGTGACAGCAGATGCTGGCGAGGTTGTGGAGAAAGAGGAACACTCCTTCATTGCTGGTGGGACTGCAAGCTGGTACAACCACTCTGGAAATCAGTTTGATGTTCCTCCAGAAATTGGACATAGTACTACCAGAGGACCCAGCTATACCTCTCCTGGGCATATATCCAGAAGATGCTCCAACATGTAATAAGGACACATGCTCTACTATGTTCATAGTGGCCTTATTTATAATAGCCAGAAACTGGAAACAACCCAGATATCCCTCAACAGAAGAATGGATACAGAAAATGTGGTTCATCTACACAATGGAGTACTACTCAGCTATTAAAAACAATGAATTTATGAAATTCCTAGGGAAATGGATGGATCTTGAGAATATATATCATCTTGAGTGAGGTAACCCAATCACAAAAGAACACAAATGGTATGCACTGTCTGATAAGTGGATATTAGCCCAGAAGGTCAGAATACACAAAGTACAATCCACAAACCACAAGAATCTCAAGAAGAAGGAAGACCAAAGTATGGATACCTCATTCCTTCTTAAAAGGGGGAACAAAATACCCATGGAAGGAGTTGTAGAGACTAACTATGGAGCAGAGACTAAAGGAAGGACAATTCAGAGACTGTTCCACCTGGGAATCCTTCCCATATTCAACCATCAAATTGAGACTCTATTGTGGGTGCCAGCAAGTACTGGCTGACAGGAGCCTGATATAGCTGTCTCCTGAGAGGCTCTGACAGTACCTGACTAAGAGCCGAGGCTCACAGCCATCCATTGTACTGAGTACATGGTTCCCAATGAAGGAGGTAGAGAAAGGACCCAAGGAGCTGAAGGGTTTGCATCCCCTTAGGACGAACAATAGTATGAACTAACTAGTACTTTCAGAGCTCTCAGGGACTAAACCACCAACCAAAGAGTATACATGGTGGGACTATTTGCTCCAGCATAATATGTAGCAGACGATGGCTAAGTCGGTCATCAATGGGAGGAGAGGCTCTTAGCCCTATGAAGGTTCTATGCCCCATTGTAGGGGAATGAGAGGGCCAGGGTGGATTGATGAGCAGGAGTAGTGGGGAGGGAACAGGTTTTTTTTTTTCATTTTGTTTTTTGGTTTTGTTTTGTGTTAGTTTTTTTTTTCTTTTAAATTTTTATTTTAATTTTTTTCTTTTTTTCGGAGGAGAAATTGAGAAAGGAAATATCATGTGACATGTAAATAAAGAAAATATCTAATAGAAAAAGAGATTATATATAAAGAAAGGCCAGTCCTGATCATCATAGGTACTTAAATCCCCAAGGGAAATTTTCAAACAAATGAACTCAACATGAAAAACAAGACACTAGATAGAAACATAAGGATGGGAAAGTACCTCATCCATTAAAGACTAAGGCTCACAACTAAAATTTCAATATAATTAAGGACAAGACATGAAAGTTACTACAATAAATGCATGGAAAAATAAATCACAAAGCTAATATCTTCTCATGACAGAAACACTAGACAACCTAAGAAAGGAGATAAGCTCTTTGACCTGATTAAAGGCATTTACCAATACCACACAATAAATGTCACAATGTATGATAAAAGACAGAGGAAGGTGGCCCTAATATTAGGAACAGGATAGGATGTCTGTCCCTACCATTTGCATTAAATATTTCATTGGAAGTTTAAGCTGAAGGAATTATACACAGAACTATCTATACAGGAAAAGAAAATGTAAGTCTATTCCTGTGTGGATAACATTGCTTGTAAAAGTGCTGTGAAATAATAATAACAAAAGTGTCAGAACTAACTGGTGATTAATTTTAGCAAGGTTAGAAGGTCAATATAAGAAAATCAGTTGTCTCTCTACACACTAGCAATGAACACTCAAAAGGAAATTAAGGAGGTAATCATGGCATTTAAAAGAATGGAATGAAATGGAAAAGGCATTTAACAAAAAAAGTGCAAGAGTTAACTGATGTAAAGCAGAAGTTACTCTTGAAATATTTACAGAGATCTCAATAATGGGGTATATTTCTCACCAATGTTTCATATCCTGCCATGCCACTAATGATAAGGGGACAACACAGAACATAATGCAGAAAGAATATAAAAGCCAGAGGATGGGAAAGAGTGCTGTGAAATGTTGCCTCCTGCACATCATACTTTCATCACCCACAAACCCATGGTAGCTATGGTTATCTGCATAACAGCATGGCAGCCAACAGAATATCCACAAGCAAGAATGTGAAATTGGGCCCTCGTTTAACAACACATGCAATAATGATGTCATGACTTGTCAAATACTTAAGTGTTCACAGTAAATTTATAGCTCTCTTGAAAGAAAGGAGAAACCACAGAGTCTAAGCACTTATGCCCAAAAAGAAGACATAGATGTAGTGAGTAAAACATTTTATGTTTTAAGAACTTCATGAAAAAAGTGAAAAGAGATTATATTCTTGAGTATATATCTGACAAGGGATTCATCTACAGATTCATCTACAACAGAAAGAACACAATAGAAAAAATGGACAAAGGTTTTGAATAGAAATTTTCAAAATACACAAGCAAATGACTAATAACCTAAAAATACTCATCACCATTGCTCACTACAAGAAGACAAATCAAACTATAATAAGATATTTTGAAAATTTCCCTCCAATCTAAGGGTAAGTTTGTAAAAGTAAACTTCAACCATCACCTAAAAATGATAAATGTACATGGAAATTAATGTGTTACCCATCTCATTTTAGCCAACCCACAATGTATATATTTCAAAGTGTCATGTTGTACACATCACACATTGATTATTCTAATCAATATATTAATCCTAGCTTATAATAAAGTGTTATGCTTAAAACACAATAATACATATTGTAATAAAATGTGAAGAAACAGAAAGACTTGCAATGTGGAATGGTGGAGTCACCAGGAAAGCAGCTTAGAAAATATTAAAATATTAACATACAACTAAGTAAATGTATTTTCTATATAGAAACAATATCCTTAGAAGCACACCACCAGATACTCAAATGTAATTTTCCCAATATTATTTACAGTAATGAAAAAGATACAAGCACACATTCTAAGAAAAAGTCAAAATGTGATATTGTGTATGATGGAATATTATTTAGTCATGGAAGGACATTACTATAAATATATGCCATATGATTGACCTTCAACATACACTAACGAAAATGAGGTCACAGACAGAAGTTCATATACAGTAGACTTTGTCCACTTGTGCAATATCTACACTAGTCAAATTCACAGAGTAGGTAAGAGCTTGTGAAGGTTCTTGAGGAGAAGATAGTTATAATTACTAATCATTACAAGGCTTCTTCTTCCATTGAGGACATGTTCTGTAATTTTATAAAGCTGATGAATGCAAAACTGTAAATTGCAGAAGCCACTGAACTATGTACTTTTAAAAATTGTGTTAGGGGTATATATAGACTGAAGTGGCCACATCCTATAGCTAAGCAGGGCTTTCAGAGGAGAGAGAGGGACATCATTCCTCCCACAAAACCTTCAACCCAAAATATGTCTTTCCTATAAGATGTGCAGGGATAAAGATGAAGCAGAGACTGGGGAAACAGTCAATGACTGACCTAACTGGAGGACCCATCCCATGGGAGACAGCCAGTCCCTGACAGTATTAATAATACTCTGCTATGCTTGCAGACAGGAGCCTAGCATAACTGTTTCCTGAGTTTTCCTGCTTCATCCAGCAGCTGGTGGAGGCAATGCAGAGACCCACAGCCAAATATCAGGCAGAGCCTGGAGGATACTTGTGGAAGAGTGGGGAATAGAAGTAAACAAGTTAGAGAGGTCAAGGATACCACAAGAAGCCCCACAAAGTCAAGTAATTTTGGACAAAGGGGGCTCACAGAGCTTACGGCACCAACTAGGGAGTATGCAAGAGCTAGAACTAGACCTCCTACCTATTTGTAGTAAAAGTGCAATTTGGTGTTCATGTAGTTTCCTAACAGGTAAAGTGGGGAATGTCTCAGTCTCTGTTCCCTGCTATTGGGTCCCCTTCTCCCCTACTTGGACTGCCTGATTGGGCCTCAGTGAGAAAGGATGTGCCTAGACCTTCTGGTCCTAGATGTCCCAGGGTGGGATGGACACCCAAGAGGTGATCATCTTCTCTGAGAAAAAGGGGAGTGGGCAATGGGGGGGAAATTTGTAAGTGTGAGAGTTGGAGGAAAGGAGGGGGAGTTTGTTTGGGATGAAAAGTGATTAAAAAATAAAGATTGAAAAGGTTGCATTCTGTGCCACACAGAAATGTTCAACAAAAATTACCTCCAATGAAATTAAAAATAGATGATTTCTAATCAACAGAATTGTTGGGTTTACCCCAAACAGGAAGGAATTGATTAATTTTCATAGCAGAGATGAGCTCAAAGAGATCTGATTACTAAATGTTAGACCATAACCAAGATATTCCAGAACTGAAAACTAAATATGAGGAAAGACCCAAGGAAGTCTGATTGACAGTTAACAGTTATTATCATTAGCTCATCTACATAGCACAAAACCATAAAGTGCTCACAAACAGTTGAGGTCACGTTGGAAACCTTTGTACCACCCTCAAGTAGTTTTGTGACATTCAAGACTACTTATACAGAAGTTGATGCTCACAGCCATCCATTGGAATGAACACAGGGTCCCCAATGGAGGCTAGAGAAAGGACCCAAGGAGATAAAGGGGTTTTCAGCCCCATAGGAGGAACAGCAATACAAACCAACTAGTCCCTGCCTCCCAGAGCTACCAGAGACTAAACCACCAACGAAAGAGTACACATGGAGGGACCCATGGCTCCAGCTGCATATGTAGCAGAGGATAGCCTTATGGGATATCAATGAGAGGAGAGGCCCTTGGTCTTGTGAAGGCTCAATGCTGCCTGAAGAGGCAAGTGGGAGTGGATGGGTTAGTGAGCAGGTGGAGCGGGGATGCGATGGGGGGTTTTGGGGGGAAATGAGGAAAGAGGATAAAATTTGATATGTAAATAAATAAAATGTCTAATTAAAAAAGAAAGAAAGAGAGGAAACAGAACAGAAATGTTGGGAGAAGCCTGTTGAGGAAGTCTGAGATAGTGTGGGGAAGAAAGACTCAGAAATGTAGTGCCCTATACTGGATAAGTTCCTGTTTCCCAATGATCTCCAGGGAATGAGGGGTAGGAGAACTCAGTAAGTTTCAAAGTTATAAAGACGAGCATGCAAGTCTCAACTCTATTACCATTCTTTCTCTTTTTAAAAAATCTCGTCCCTTCTGTTTTTGACTTTCTCTATAGATATACATTGTATAACTTCTGTATAAAATGTTATCAGAACTGCTCCACGCAGGGTTGGCCTTACTATTCAAATTGTAGCAAGTTTATAATTACATTTTGTTAACTTGGTAGAAATTTATTTAAAATCATCAACTTAAAAAAGATGCTTGATATTTGTACTACATCTTTCTGATGATGAACTGAAGGTTGCAAATAGTACATCTGACAAAAGGTAGACACTAGTCTGACGTTTTCAAATACTCTTGGATTCAAAATGCATGAATCTAAACACTGGCAGTTATCCAGGCTCGATCAGGACATGTAATCCCAAATGGTTCATTGTCTTACCAGACCACTAACATGCCAAGTTCTTAAATGAAATTTGGAGTTTTCTTTATGAAATTTTGATTTTCATATTTCATTCCAGCAGGGCAGATGTCTCTTGCCATCCTCATTATGTCTGTCGGCTGTTGGATGGCATGGCATTCATGAAATTTCTCATTCCAAGTCCTGCTCATTTCATGTCTGCACACCCAACTAGATATGCAGAGGAAGCCTACGTCTGTCCATCATTCTGGGAGTGAGACAGATTCTCCCACACTGATCTTACTTCTGCCTCCCTGATTATGCACTGGAGAAATCATACTTGTTCGTTGTGCCAGTCAGTCTTGTTAGAGGGTATCAGGACTGGAGGCAAGCTTCTCTCCTTCCTTCTGATCTTTTACTAGATTTATTCATTTAGAGTGTAATGTTGGCAGTCTACATCTCTTAATTACTTGTGCCCCAAATGAAATTTATTATTATTCTTTCAAATCAGCATCACCTGTTTGGCATCTCAGCCTGCCCATTTGTGCTGAGAAATATCCAAGAGGATGCCTCACACTTGTGTGGCTGTAATTATCTGCAGCACACAATAATGACTTTGGACTCTGATGTTTTTATGCCGTAATTAACAGGTGGCTAGCTTTCACTGCAGCATTTTCCAACAGCTACTGAAGGAAATGCTGGCATCTTGGTAATAGATTAAATGTTGAAACAAAAGCTGTGAAAAGACCCAACCATCAGCCAATATTTACCAGTTTTAGTGTACAGTGGGGATAATGTTTAGTATATACATTAAGTATGCAGGCATTTTAGAGTCAGTTTATTTTCATTCAGATGTAGAATCAATGTTTATCTGAACTGTGATGAGATCTATATCAATGTAATTTCTTTACTAAGTAGCCTACTAGTCCTCATTTTGTATCCTAACATGCCCCTTTATTTTCTGATGCTACTTGTTCTCCACATCCCCCTCTCATGTAGTTTCGACTCCTTAGACATGCTAGATGATTTCTAACTCCAGGAATGTTTTCTGCATACTGATAAATCTTAAGGATCATTGCTAACATTAATTTCTATTTATATTACTTGTAAAATCTCATTACATTTTTCTCATCTCTAGGGTATCTTATATTCACTTAGTTTTAAAAGAACATTTTAAGTTTTATTTTTATGTATTTATTTATTTATTTATTTATTTATTTGGTTATTTATTTATTTCAAGAGGGGGTATAGATGCTATAGCATATGTGTGGAGGTTGGATAACAACTTCCACAACTGTCTTCCTCTCTTTCCACTGAGTGAGGCTCAGAGATTAAAGTCTGATAATCAGGCTTAGCAGTTGGCAACCTTACCTGCTGAGCCATCTTACCAGCCCTATAATTAGTAATTCTTACAGATCTGATGCTTGATCCCATGGTCCCATTTGTAGGAGTTAAGTGCTCTATTATCTCTTTAAAAAATTTTCCCATCCCCTGCTCACTTTCTGTTCTTCTACTCACCTAGTCTCTCTCTCTCTCTCTCTCTCTCTCTCTCTCTCTCTCTCTCTCTCTCTCTCTCTGTGTGTGTGTGTGTGTGTGTGTGCATGTGAGCATGTGTTGTGTGTACCAAGGAGACCAAGGAGCTTCATTTGTTGTCTATGTGAATATGGGTGTTGGTTAGCAGAAGCATGGAAGTTTTCAGTTTAATTTGGACACATTCTTTTTAAGTTTGTTCAACTTCATATGTGTCCCGAAACATCACTATCATGCTTGGCCTTGGAAAATACATTAAAAACCACCACCTCTAGTATATTTTACTCAGGCTCAACATTTCCTATACTCTTTCCCCCTAACACAAGTTCAGTAAAGACCTTGCTTTTAAAAACTATTGGATAAGGATTGAGGAGGGAACCCAATGTTGTCCTTTAGCATCCACATGTAAGTGTATACATGTATGTGTGCACTCACCACACACACACACACACTCACACACACACACACACACACACACACACACATCACTCACAAAGAGAATTTGAGAACAGCCTAGGTTATATATTGGAACCTTTCAAATTAAAAATCAAAATATCAAAAGCATATTTCTTCTAGAAGTCTAGTATCAAAGTTCCAGCAGGTTAGGAAACATATCTCAGCTGCTGATATAGAGACTACTGTGCATGTCTTCACATGATGGAAGAGAAGAAGAGAATGATCCTAGCACTGCAAGCTCATTTATAGAAGTTCAGGATTTCAATGAGGTCACCACCTAAACAGCATTCCAAAGACCCCAGATTGCAGCGTATTACATCTTAAGTGCAAGTCAGGAGAATGTTCAAACAATAGAACACCCCCTGAATAGAGTCAAACAAAAGCCTCAGGTCTCAACAAGAGGAACTGATACTGTGCTCACGTCCCTTTTTAAGCAAATAGGTGAACTTTCATTGTAATCTAAGTTTATGTGACCTAAGGACTCTCTGGCTCATACATGAGTTGCAAGCGAGTCTTTAAGAGCTTCTTCTTGATTATGTTTTAAGTTCATGGGTAGTCAAAATTTTACACTGTCAATAGGACAAAACGACACCCAACAGATTGGGAAAAGATCTTTACCAGTCTTACATCCAATAGAGGGCTAATATTCAATATATACAAAGAACTCAAAAGTTAGATTCCAGAGAACCAAATAACCCTATTAAAAAATGGGGTACAGAGCTAAACAAAGAATTCTCAACAGAGGAATACCAAATGGCTGAGAGGCACCTAAAGAAATGTACAACATCCTTAGTCATCAGGGAAATGCAAATCGAAACAACCCTGAGATTCCACCTCACACCAGTCAGAATGGCTAAGATCAAAAACTCAGGTAACAGTAGATACTGGCAAGGTTGTGAAGAAAGAGGAACACTCCTTCATTGCTGGTAGGATTGCAAGCTGGTACAACCACTCTGGAAATCAGTTTGGCAGTTCCTCAGGAAATTGGACATACTACTACCTGAGAACCCAGCTATACCACTCCTGGGCATATACCCAGAAGACACTCCAACATGCAATAAGAGTACATGCTCCACTATGTTCATAGCAGCCTTCTTTATAATAGCTAGAAGCTGGAAAGAACCCAAATGTTCTTCAATAGAGGAATCGATACAGAAAATGTGGTACATTTACACAATGGAGTACTACTCAGCTATTAAAAACAATGAATTTATGAAATTCTTAGGGAAATGATGGATCTGGAGAATATTATCCTGAGTGAGGTAACCCAATCGCAAAAGAACACACACATAGTATGCACTCACTGATAAGTGGATATTAGCCCAGAAGCTCGGGATACCCAAAAATACAATCTACAAACCACAAGAAACTTAAAGAGAAGGAAGACCAAAGTATGGATACTTCATTCCTTCTTAGAATGGGGAACAAAATACCCATGGAAGGAGGTGCAGAAACAAAGTATGGAGCAGAGACTGAAGGAAGTACAATCCAGAGACTGCCCTACCTGGGGATCCTTCCCACATACAAATACCAAACCCAGACACTATTGTGGATGCCAGCTAGTGCTGGCTGACAAGAGCCTGATATAGCTATCTCCTGAGAGGCTCTGCCAGTGCCTGAAAAATACAGAAGTGGATGCTCAGAGCCATCCATTGGACTGAACACAGGGTCCCCAATTAAGGAGCTAGAGAAAGGATCCAAAGAGCTGAAGGGCTTTGCAGCCCCATAGGAGGAACCACAGTATAAACTAACCAGTACCCTCAGAGCTCCCAGGGACTAAACCACCAACCAAAGAGTACACATGGTGGGACTCATGGCTCCAGCTGCATATGTAGCAGAGGATGGCCTAGTTGGACATCAGTTGGAGGAGAGGCCCTCGGCCCAGTGAAGGATCTATGCCCCAGTGTAGGGAATGCCAGGGCCAGGAAGCGGGAGAAGGTAAGTTGGTGAGCAGGGGAACAGGGGAGGAAATAGGGTTTTTTTTTTCAGAGGGGAAACCAGGAAAGGGGAAAACATTTGAAATGTAAATAAAGAAAATATCTAATAAAAATAAAAATAAAAAAGCATGAAAAAATATTTACTCTTTCATATGATTACCTGAATGATTAGAACAATATAATAATTGAGATGCTATAAGATCATGAAGGTTTCTGATGAGACTTTGTGGTACATCAGAGGTTGGGAGTGTAGCTGGGAGAACTGAAAACCTCAACAGGAAGTGGGAAAAATCAGTGTGTCATCTCTTTATAATGAGACACATTCTTCTCTTTTGTTCTGCATATCTCCATGACAGCTTGAACAACGAGTAAAGCCAAAGCTTTGGTGAAAATATCCTGGGGAAGTACCAAAGCAGCCAAATGCAATGGAAGTGTCCTGTGTTGTTCAGGAGAACTCGGCATTATTCTTGGCCAACAACCCAGGGAAGAGTTTCATATCTGGCACTAGGATTTTCATTTCATAACCTATGGCTTCTTACAGAAGCATTATCCATCTACAGTGAGTATCTCTATACATGTTTTAATTAGTTGTCTGAGAATTTTGTACTGTGTATTTTGATCATTTTCATCCTTCTCCCCAATTCTTCCCACACCTACTTCTAATTCCCTACTCATCAACTATGCATATACCTATACACATATACATGCATATACACATACATATAATGTACATATACATATAGTTAGGCATAGACATAGGCATACATATACATACACATACACATACACACACACATACACACATATACATATACATATACATATACATATGCATATACATATACACACAGTCTATATAGCCTTTATACATTTGGACATGTGTCCTTCACTGGAATGTATGGTTGACCTACAAGAGACCCCACACTGAACAAAAACTAGCTGTCCTTTCCTAGCTACCCAATAGCTCCTTAGCTAAGGGTGGGATTTCATATACACCCACCCCTTCATGTTTGAATTTTCCTTGGCTTGATCTTGTGCATGTCTTATGTATTCTGTCACAACAGCTATGAGTTCAGACAAGCAAGTGTGCTAATGTATCCAGAAACACTACTTCCTTGTGGTCATCTACTGCCTCTTGCTCTTCTAATTTTTCTGCCTCCTCATTTACAATGATCTCTGATCCTTGGGAAGAGGGGTTGTGATGTTCATTTAGTGATGGGCATTTCATAGTCACTTTTACCAGTTGTGGCTCTTAACCACAAAAAGTAGCTTCTCTGATGAGTGTTGAGACTAACATGTGAGTATTATGAGAAGTCCTTAGGAATCTGCTTAGTAATATGTCCCATTAGCAGAATAATAGTAGTATATTTCTTCTGTGGACCTGTCTAGCCATAGTTTTCTGCTCCAATGTGGAATGATCCGTAACTTTTAATTTAATGAATCCTTAAATACAATCAAAAAGTGGTTGATTACTCCCTTGGCATTTTGTGCCACTATCTCACCAGTGGGCATATCTTGTGAGGCTGGTCATCATTGTAGCTGACGCAATTCAAAGCTTGGAAGATTGATAGTTACTTTAAATTGTATTATAAATTAACTTCCAAAGTAGGTTTCTACATGTATTATTCATACATCCTTAGTTTGGAAAATCATCTCCACCCAAACTTTCCTTCACTCTCCTAACACATAACTGGGTGTCTACATGTTTTCTCTTATTTTTTAAGCAAAAAGCATAAAACTAAGACCTTCCATGTCTAAATTCAGTTATTATAAGAGTTCTGAATTAAACTAAACATTTAGGTTCTTTATCTCAAATTCCCTGTATTTCCAATATGAGGAATGTTTCATGATAAAGGATAAGAGTTTTATCATTGTATTATGGGATATTTTATTTTGGTTCTTTTGAGACAGGGTTTCTCTGTATAGCCCTGGCTGTCCTGGAACTCACTTTTAGACAAGGCTGGCCTCAAACTCAGAAATCTGCCTGTCTCTGCCTCTTAAGTGTGGGGATTAAAGGTGTGTGCCACCACTGCCCAGCTACTTTTACTTTTATTATAGCTGAGAAAAAGCACTATGAAAAACGCAACTTAAGTACTGCTTTAAGAAAAATGGTCGTGTTTAGTTCCAAATAAATCTCTCACAATATTCACTACCCCTGCTATCCTGTGATAGGTTCCAGGATTTAGAGATTCTCCATCTAGGTTTAGTGCAAAGTAAACATATCTGTTCAAGTCTATCCTGCTCCATTACTTCTTATGATATCTAGTGTGCAATATCGGAGAGAAGACATTTCATTATCCCTGTGGTACTTCCTATATTCGTTGTAGTAAGTAGTGATGCTTCTGCTTCAGGTTCATCTTATCCTAAGATGTATAAAATAATGAAATCAATTCTGATTATATCCTAAATTATAAGAACAATGGTACTGAATCAGTCCCAACAAACACACATGAACACACACACACACACACACACACACACACACACACATACTTTTTACACATTATAAAGTGTAATGCTGATCCCATTTGTTAGGAGTATAAATGCCAATGGACTTACTCTGTTTTCTTCAGAGAGTCTCTTAAACTTGAGTATGTTAACATAATATCAGAATATGTTAACAGAATTGTGTGTCTTCCATACCAACAATTTTCCAGTTGTCTTTGAGTACTACTCAGCTGCCAAATTCCAGACAAATTCCAAATAGAGTTCAGGGAGAAAAGAGAATGTCTGATATGTCCTAAAGGCCTGTGGCTTTTATACCTGTTACATGGGTCCTTCTTAGCTTAGTCTACAGATTACTGATCCTTGCACTTTTTTCTTCCCCTCAGCATTCCACCACCATAAGAGTGTCATCCTGGGCATGTTATTCATCATAGCTACAGTGAGATGCTGATCTAAGACCCAGAAGAACTTCCTACTATTCTTCAAGATGGGAAACTCAAGTGGGCTCCTTTGTTAATTATGATTGTACAACTCATGCCTGCTAAGTTCCAACTCCCATGCCCTTTCAAAATGAGTGGCCACGTTGGAAAATTCCAAACAGAAGAATTCTATCATGTTGACCCTTTCCAATGTGTCTACATCTCTAAGCTGCTTGTTTGACCTAGGGAATAGCTGGTAATGTGAAAATTGTACTGGAGCACAGCTATTACCAAACATAAATGATTTAATTACACTCTTTCTCCAAGGCCATGGGGAACAGTGTCACCTTATGTTTATTTAATGAAAAGATGCACATAGCTGGAATCCAAAGCTTATTTTCCTCCTAGGGCCAAAAGCAGCTTGAATCTCTCTCATTTTACTGTCATCTGAGCATTGTCTCCTGAGATCTTCCTCTGCATCAGATTTACATGTAAGCAGCCCTTTTGGATAGTTGTTAATTGTCTCACTTAATACATGGTGAAATCAATTCATAGAGGCTACATGTCTTTGAGACACACAACTAGAAAACTAGAGAAATGGAATTCTAATCTAGGTCAAGCTAAATCTACACCACAGCTCTCCTACAGTGCTTACACCGGTTCTAGATCTGAGATATAGCACATTTATATTCACTGCCAGTTTAAGTGCCTGATCTTGGGAGCTATTCCCTTCTCCTGATAATTTGCCTTACCCTTTTTTTTTCTTCAACACACACAGATGCACATGCATTAAGAATCTCAAAGCAATACACCAGACTTTAGTTATAATTGTACTGCCCAATACCAGGCATAGATTTTACTTGGTATGTGTGTGTGTGTGTGTGTGTGTGTGTGTGTGTGTGTGTGTGTGTAGAATGCAGGTATGTAGATACAATGGAGTACAAGCAAAGGCTAGAGAAAAATTTGTTGACTTTAGTTCTCTGTTCTGTCTGTCTATCTGTCTCTCTGTCTCTGTCTCTGTCTCTGTCTCTGTCTCTGTCTCTCTGTCTCTGTCTCTCTCTTTCTCTCTCTCTCATTATCTCTCTTCACCTCTCCCTCCATCTTTAGGAATTGAACTCAGGTCATCAAGATTGTACTGCACAGTAAAATTCTTTTACCTTCTTGGCTATCCTACAGTTCCAGCCCTGATATTTCTGTATGATCCTTAAAGACAGAAATTTAGCTCTCCCCTGAGACGTGAAAGAGATCCATTCAGGGTTCATCCTTTTCCCCCCATAGTTCCAAGAAGATATCACTGTCTACAAGAAAGCTTCAAACCCAGCATCATCCATCTTGAAAGAGTCAATTTTCAAATAGCTCCACATCTAACCATGACTACCACCCACAGTCCTACTCAAAAAAAAAAAAAAAAAGTGTGATGGATGAAGGCTGGCTGTGATGAAACTGTGTAACAATGCTTCAGTTCTTTCAAGAGAGACTAAGAAGGTAATTGAATTGACCTCTGAAGTAATCCCACCTCACACTGGAAGGCTAAGCAGTGCCCTCATACTTGGTACCTGTTACTAAGAATGCCATGTGAGTTGCTGCTAAGAATCATAAATCTTTGGCCATCCTCCCATGAGATCCTGTCACTACCCTGCCCTTTCACTTGATGGATAGCCCTAACTCTCAGTGCTATAAATGTTGACTAGATTCTAATTGATTACCTGAGGCCAAGAGCTTTCATACATAAGACTCGTGGGGGTACATTTCTTGAGTAAGTTCTAATTATCAAATACATTTTAAAACAGAATTCAGGGATTGATGCGCATGTACCACCTTTTAAAATAATTTAAATATAAATTTATTTCAGTATTAATAATTATTTTACGCTGTTTGCTATATATTATCATTTCAATTGTCAAAATTGTATATGTTTCTGGTATACAGCATGGTATTTTGGGATTTAAATACATGGTGAAATAACTACATAACTCTACTAAGCTAAGTGGCATGGCCATTGCCTCACATATGATATTGTGTGTGACAAAATACTTAAAAGCTAATTTCTTTGTGATTTTCTAGTATGTAATTAGTTGTTAAAGAACTATAGCCACTTTGTTGTGCAATAGGGCTCTTGGACTTGTTCTGTATACCTCACTGAAGTTTTCTGTCCTTGGATTAGCATCTTCTCTCTCTTTTTTTTATTAGATGTTTTCTTTATTTACAATATCTCCTTTCCCAGGTTCCCCTCCAAAAAAAAAAGAAAAGAAAGGAAAAGAAAAAAAGCAAAAACAAAAACAAACCCCTGTTCCCCTCCCCTGCTCAACACCTCATCCCCTCCTGCTTACTGTCCTTGGCATTCCCCTATACTGGGACATAGAACCTTCACCAGGCAAAGGGCCTCTCCTCCCATTGATGACTGACTAGGCCATCCTCTGCTATACATATGCTGCTGGTGCAATTAGTCTCACTATGTGTACTCTTTGTTTGGAGGTTTAGTCCCTGGGAGCTCTGAGGGTACTAGTTAGTTCATATTGTTGTTCATCCTAAGCAGCTGCAAACCCTTCAGCTCCTTGGGTCCTTTCTCTAGCTCCTTCATTGGGACCCTGTACTCAGTCCAATGGATGGCTGTGAGCCTCTACTTCTGTATTAGTCAGGTACTGTCAGAGCCTCTCAGGAGACAGCTATATCAGGCTCCTGTCAGCCAGCACTTACTGGCATCCACAATAGTGTCTAGATTTGATGATTGAATATGGGAAGGAGTCCCAGGTGGAACAGTCTCCGAATTGTCCTTCCTTTAGTCTCTGCTCCATAGTTAGTCTCTACAACTCCTTCCATGGGTATTTTGTTCCCCCCTTTAAGAAGGAACGAAGTATTCATACTTTGGTCTTCCTTCTTCTTGAGTTTCTTGTGATTTGTGGTTTGTACTTTGTGTATTCCGATCTTCTGGGCTAATATCTACTTATCAGAGGATGCATACCATGTGTGTTCTTTTGTGACTGGGTTACCTCACTCAGGATGATATTCTCCAGATCCATCCATTTCCCTAGGAATTTCATAAATTCATTGTTTTTATTTGCTGAGTGGTACTCCATTGTGTAGATATACCACATTTTCTGTATCCATTCCTCTATTGAGGGATACCTGGGTTGTTTCCAGTTTCTGGCTATTATAGATAAGGCTGCTATGAGCATAGTGAAGCATGCATCCTTATTACATGTTGGAGCATCTTCTGGGTATATGCCCAGGAGTGGTATAGCTGGGTCCTGTGGTAGTACTATGTCCAATTTCCGGAGAAACTGCCAAACTGATTTCCAGAGTGGAATGAAGGAGTGTTCCTCTTTTTCCACAACTTCACCAGCATCTGCTGTCACCTGAGGTTTTTACCCTAGCCATTCTGATTGGTCTCAGTCCCTGACTCCTCTAACTAGCCCGTGCTTTTATACACCTTAATCTCTGCTTCTGTAAGCTTGACTTATTTGAATGCTCTGCACAAAAGACTTCATGAATAGTTAGTTTTCTGTCTATGACTGGCTAGTATGTATTTATTTATGTATGTGTATGCTTTCTTTACATATATATGTAGTAATGGATACTTATGTTGACTCTATCTTTCATCTCGGCTCTTGTGGTTGTTTCAATAAACACTGCTGTGCACATATATCTTCAACATACTGATTTTTATTTTAGTCATTTACCAAATAGTAAAAGTCCTAATT
The DNA here is from genome assembly GCF_008632895.1 of Mastomys coucha. NCBI lineage: Eukaryota > Metazoa > Chordata > Mammalia > Rodentia > Muridae > Mastomys > Mastomys coucha. Next base: position 103,408,863 of record NW_022196913.1, on the reverse strand, counting down.
ATTTAAAGTTTTGGTTTTTTAACATTTTGAGGTTTTTTCCTATACAGCTTTCAAAAATAGCTGTACTGATTTATATTGCTACCAAGGAAACAAAGATCCCCTTCCTGCAACTTCCTTACCAAAAACTAATACTGTTCCTCTTTATCTATGCTTAGAGTTCGGAAGTCTTGTAGTTTTAATCTTAAAACAATATTAAAACAAAGGTATGGGAGGTGACAGTGGAGAGTCAAAGGGACAGGAAAGTTAACAGAGGTATGTAGCACTGGGGGACCAGGAACTGGGGTTAACCACTGATGATTAACTGAGCACTTTATTTTATACTTATAGATTGTTTGCATGCTTTTTTGGAGAAATATCTCTGCAGGTTCAATATTTTAATCAAATATTTGACTTTTGGTATTGGTTTTTGAACTTTTTAATTTATCCTAATGTCTTTCTAATTGCTGGATGTACATTACAAATATCCTCTACCATTATGTACATTCTCTCCTAGATATAACAAGGACACATGCTCCACTATGCTCATAGCAGCCTTACTTGTAATACCTAGAACCTGGAAAGAACCCAGATGTTCCTCAACAGAGGAGTGGACACAGAAACGTGGTACATTTACACAGTAGAATAGTACTCAGCTATTAAAAACAATGACTTCATGAAATTATTAAGCAACTGGATTGAAGTAGAAAATATCATCCTGAGTGAGGTAACCCAGTCATAAAAGAACACATATACTATGTACTCACTGATAAGTGGGTATTAGGAAAAAAATGCTCAGAATACCTGTGATACAACTCACAGAACATATGGAGCTCAAGAGAAACAAAGACCAAAGTGTGGTTGCTTCAGTCCTACTTAGAAGGGGAACAAAATAATCACAGGAGGTAGAGGCAGGGAGAGACTTGGTCAGGAGAGGGAAAAGGTATGGGAGGTGACAGTGGAGAGTCAAAGGGACAGGAAATTGAACAGAGGTATGTAGCATTAGGGGACCAGGAACTGGGGTAACCACTAGAAAGTCCCAGATGGCAGAAAAGCAAAAGGCTCCCAAGACCCAATGGGGATGATATTAGCTGAAATACCCATCAAGGGGAGAGTGAACCTGTAGAGACCATACCTAAAGTTTAGGCATAGCCTTCAGTTACAGATGGGGCCACCTATCCATCTCAAAACTATTAACCGAGAATTGCTCCTGTTTAAAGGAAATGTAAAGACAAAGAGTGGAGCACAGACTGAAGGAAAGATCATCCAGAGACTCGCCCACCTAGGAATCCATCCCATCTGCAGACACCAAACTCTAACACTATTGCTGATGCCAAGAAGCACTTGCTGACAGGAGCCTGGTATGGCTATGCCCTAAGAAGGTCTACCAGAGCCTGACCAATATAGATGTGGATGCTCCCAGCTAACCATCAGACTGAGCACAGGGACCTCAATGGAGGAGTTAGGAGAAGGACTGAAGGAGCTGAAGGAGTATGTAACCCCATAGGAAGAACAACAGTATTAACCAGATACCTGAGAGCTCCCTGGGATTAAAGAACCAACCAAAGAGTACACCTATGGCTCCAGCTATTTATGTAGCAGAGGATTGTCTTATCTGGAATCAATGGGAGGAGAGGCCCTTGGTCCTGTGGAAACTCAATGCCCCAATGTAAGGGAATGCCAGGGCAGTGAGGTAGGAGTGGGTGGGGAGGTGGGGGAGCACCCTCACATAAGAAGGGAGAAGAAAGAATGGGATGGGGGTTTGTGGTGGGGAAACTGGAAAAGGGAATACCATTTGAAATGCAAATAAATAAAATAACCAATAAAAGACTACTGTCTAATTTAATTATTTGTATGTAGGTATTTTCCCTATATTATTTACTAAAGACTATCCTCTTTAGATTTTGTACACTTAATATCTTTTTTGGAAATCCAGTGACTATAGATACTTGATTCTTTCATATTCATGGATTATAATAATTAATATTTTTGGTATCTATGACTCAAAGAATATGCAGATTAAACAAGTCCACATTCAGTGACATTTCTCAGAGGTATACAATCCCTAAATTATAAAAATTCATTTAATACCTCATACTAAAGTATCCTTGAGGATTAGAATAAAGCTATAAGTGTCAAACTACTTGAGTTCAATATATATTATACATCTGTTATAATCAAAACAGTATACTCATGGTATAATAAACCCAGAGTTTGAATAACTGCTCTTGTTTTTGTGAATATATATTATTTTTTGTGAATATATATTATTTCCATTAAGAGTATTTGTTTTACTGTTCTTTTAATTTCTGATATTTGACTTCTACCTTTGCCACTCTACACTATCATGGAAATATATTATCAACAAGATTTATTTGTTAGTTAATTTTTTGTAATTCCAAGTGAGGGTCCATGATTTTGTGCACCACAAGTGTGCAGGTTCCTGCAAATGCCAAAGTGTGTTGGAGTCCCTGTACCTGGAGTTATGGTTATAGACTTAACTGAGTGCCAGGAAGTGAACCCAGATCCTCTGCAAAAGCAATAGGCACACTGGACTGCTGAGCCATGATCTCTCCAGGGCTTGAAAGATTTTTTTATTCAACAAGTAGCTATCCAGTTTTTTTCTCTGATTGTAATATATTTAAAACCCAGGTTCTTAAGCACTGTATATACTGGGCTTTTCTATTTCATTAGTTACTTTTCTCATCTCTGTGACAAAATGTTTGAAAGCAGAAACTTATGGAAGGAAAGTTTTATTTTGGTTCATAGTTTCAAGTTCCATTTGCACATGTTGGGGAAAACAACGTGGTAGAAACATGACACAGCTTGTCTATTAGATCCATTGTAAGAAATAAGTCAGAGACTTGGTGGGAGGGAGAGAGAAGAGAGAGGGAGAGAAAGAAAGAATGGGAAGAGGGTGGGAGAGAAAGGGATGGAGGATGGAGTGGGGGTAGAGAGAGAGAGGTTTCTGCTCATTGCTCTCCTTTATATCCAGGAAGAGGTACCAGTTGCCCTACCTTCTCTACCTACCTACCAGCTATCTACCTTCTCCACTGAGTTAAGCTTTCCTGGAAACACCTTACGCACACCCAGATGTGTGCTTCCAGTGATTCTAAATCTTATCACTAATTTATATTAAACATCTCAACTGCATCCACCAGTTCTTATATTTTGATATACCAATTTGTCATTGGCATATAACCAGTATCATGTATTTATCTCAGGATGCTGAGAGTCTGCCCATTAGGGCTGAGCTCAACTAGCCAGAGTTTCTAATCTGGGTCCTTCTAAGTCACCTTTGTTAGATGTGTTCATGTTTCTTGGGTTAACTGGTGAGTATCGGGCTGATTAATGAAGAGTGGTGAGGCTGATAGATTCTTAGATGGCTTCTAAATCCTCCTGTTGTCCTCTCTTACCCAATCAGGTAGGGTTTTTATGATTGAGTTTAAGCAAGAGAATGTAGGAGAAAGTGACATTGTATTACTTTGAAGTGTATGCCCTAAGAAAGTCTGCATTAAAATTTTTTTCCTTTTAGAAAGCCCTAAGTTACCAAAGATTAGCTATCATGCTATAAATAACATATGGAGGTATAGAAAGGTTACACAGAGAAATCTGAAGACAACCCAGAAAACAGGGAGGAAGAGGGAAGGAATGTCAAAGGAAGGGATAAACACAGAGAAGGTAGTTCCACCTTTCTAAGTACCTCAGACATTCCTACTATTGCATAAATATCTGATGTGTAGTGAAAGACCCTGGAGCTTGGGAGGCCCTCACTCAAGTCTTGGGATAACACGACCACCCAATTACTCATGAAGGACCGATCTTGCTGCAATCACATGAGGTTTACTTGGGATAGGCCGGTACCAGGGTCGATCTCGTGACCTTGCAGGCCAGAGGAGCTCGACCATGAGCACGAGGAGTAAGGGGTAATTAAAGGGAAAAATCACAAACTAAGGAGGTGAAGGGGTTACTAAGGAAACATAACAAGAGAACAGTGGAAAATTCTAAAGAGACCCAGACCCTATTTGAGTCAGGATCTTAAGGAAAACGTCCTACACACTCATTATGCACAAGAATGTGGTCTGGTCAATGTTATTCACTTTATGGCTGACCATTCTCTAGAATCACCCAGATGGCTCATATCCTGCCTTTTGTTCTTGGACCTAACTAGGGGGAGCCTTTGTGGCCAACAGGTTTCTGAAACTGGCTACTCTATATTCTTGGCTCGTTACAGAGAACTTCTATGTCCTTTAAGTAAAGGTTATACAGTATACATACATTTCTACTAATACATTTCCCTTTTCATTAGCATGCTTTTCCCCAAATTTCTAAATCTCTCAGTCTTTCAGTAGGAAAGCCAGCTAGGATGTTCAAATCTAGAAAAACTATTAGATGACTGAAATTATACTCAACGTCATGCAGAACAGAGAACCCAGCTGAGTTTCATCAACATGGAGAATTTTAAGATATAATTACATTTGTAAAATGACATGAAGTTTGGGGAGATTTTTTGTTTGTTTGTTTACAACACTGGATACACAATACAGATGATATCATTTATGCATCCGTGTATCTGACTGTCAGCTTGTGGAATCACAAAGGTGACTAGAACCATGTCTTGTCAGGGATCAATAAGTATCAGGATTGTGGGAGTACAGGCAGAAGTGTACAGATCCTCTTGAGTGTTTGACTGAGGGCAAGGCACAAATCATGGTTCCCTGCATGCTGTCATCTAATGCAAGCTAATACAAAAGCAGAAAGTTAAGCTCCATCTCTTGATAGGAAGTACCACAAAGTCAAATTGCAAAAGAGCATGAACTTAATGGGGATGCTATTATTCAGGAGATATACCACGGGAATCAAAGGAAATTACAATTATCTTCAGAAATGATAAAGACAAGCTAAAGAAGAAGTAGAATGACCTACTATGTTCACTGAGCTAATGTGTGAGAAGATAGGGATGGTCAACTGTGAGTGACTTCTGAAGTGCACATTTATTGCTTCTCTTGTGTTGTTCCTTTGCTGTGACCCTCCTCCAGTCAGGAGCTGGTTCTCTCAGACCACAAGAGACCTGCCCACATGGGGCGGGGCTTCCTGACTTAAACAAAGCCCTTTGTGTCCCTGCCACTTCTCTGCCTTAAGATTCCTGCTAATAGCCACACCTCTCTCCAAGTTCCTGCTACACTCCCTCCTCCAGAGACCGAAGATGAAGATGCTGATTGGGCCACTAGATGCTGAAGGACTGGGGGAGGGGTTTCTGCCTGCCTGCTTGTAACAGAGTGGAATAATACTGATATTGAAAGCACACTATGTTGTTGTTCATCCTAAGGGGCTACAAACCCCTAAGCTCCATTGGTCTTTTCTCTAATTCCTTCA
>NW_022196913.1:103384526-103402582 GCF_008632895.1 Mastomys coucha | reverse complement strand
AAAAAAAAAAAAAAAAAAAAAAGAAAGCACACTATGGCTCCGTCCCATTTTTTATCCTTTCTCTGCAGGTTCCTACCTCTCTCCCAGAGAAACTGCTTTTATTTAGTTGTAGGCAGCAACACTTTGCCATCCTGGCTTCAGTCTGTTTCCATTTTAGCTGAATTAATCTTTGATTAGTGAATGTGCAAGGTTCAAGTGTTTTCCATTCCTGTTGGTGTTTCTCCATTACATAAAAATGAGAAACTTGTGGTTACATGTCTACAACTTCAAAGCTGGACCCTGACTACATTAACCTTTAAGTCAAACTGTCTAGGGAGCTATTAGCTCTCTTCATTGAGCAGCTGGTCTTGTCAGTTATTCACTGAGATATGTTAGTCACCAATGCCCTTTATTAACTGCTAAACAATTGGTTCCAAGCAAAGTTTACAGAGCCTCTGCTAAAAAGATTAAGGAGGCCCAGGAGACTTGATTTGCCTCATATCCACCATTTTTCTATGTCCATTTTGATGATGCAACTAGAATTTTCTCAGATAATTCAAAATAATTTTTCCACAGTGGCCTTGATAGAGTTGCATAATGGTCACGTCTGTGCTTGCTGTGATATAATTCATTATAATGATTTAGAATGATTATTATTAATAATACTCATTACAGTAATAATCATTGCAGCACTATGCCATTATTTACACTTTTTGATGGGCAGATTAAGGAGATAATCTCATTCTTCTTTCTAGAAAGGGCTTTTACTTGAAGTTTTCTTTCCAGTGGTGAGTGTGTTACGACTTCCTGAGCCACTTCTATATGTCAGTTGATTATATATTGGAATTTGGCCAGAACCATTCATACCCCAAATCTTTAAGTGCTTTTTTTTTTTTTTTTACATCAGGCTTCTTAAGAGGACATGTGCATATCTATTCTATCAGTCCTAAAGTTCTTGTCCTACTTCCCATAACTCCTGAAAAGATTAATAATCAAAAATAAAAGTATTATCTTACTGCATGAGTGAGAACATACCATCTTTTATTTAGAGTAGAGATGAAATTCTGCTTGGCCATTCCCAATGCCATTCCCAGTACCATGGAAAGGTGAATCAAAGAAAAGAATTTCCATCAGCGTTCCATCCCTGAAACATCTTGTTTACTGAATCCTCTCCAAGAGCAGGGACAGCCTTGTACTCCACTTGCCTCATTGCTGCATGGATGTCAGAGTAATGTAAAGGATGTCAATGTGTGTCTTTAAGACATTGCAGCTTTCTTGCTTTCGAGCTGTTTGTTTCCTACTAATGTGTGGATCATGAATTTTGCAGGCAAAAGGATGGAACTAGAAATTATCATCCTGAGAGAGGTCACCCAGACCCAGTGGGACATGGATGACAGGAGCCTAGCATAGCTGGCCTTTGAGAGGCTCTACCAGAAGTTGACTGAGACAGATGCAGATACTCTCATCCAACCATTGGAAAGGGGTTGGTTCTCCTTATGGAGGAGCTAGTAGGAAGTTGTTGGAGCTGATGAGGATGGCAACCCCATAGGAAGAGCAATAATGTCAACTAACTTGGAACCTGGGAGCTCCCAGAGACTGAGCCACCAACCAAAGAGCATACATGGGCTGCTTGGAGCTCCCTGGCACATATGTAGCAGAAGGCTACCTTGTCTGGCCTCATTGGGAGAGGATGGGCCTAATGGTGTAGAGACTTGATGCCCCAGGGTATGGGAATACTTTGGGTAGGGGGACTCTCTCATAGTTAAAGGGGTGGGGCATGTAGGAAGAATGGCAACATTTGGGATGTAAATAAATAAAATAATTAATAAAAAAGAAATTGAGAAGGATAAAGCATCTTGAGCTATTTTCTAGAGATCATGCACACTTTGATTTCTTATACTATTTATTTATAAGTTATCTTCAAATTAGGACAACAAAAGCTTCAGTTAATTACTTTCCCCTTTTCTTTGGCAGAAATAGAGTCCATTAAAATGCCATAGGCTAATGGGTCCCATATGTTAGTCCACGACATTCCAATTTCTGCCTCTTCTTTACCTCTAAGAAGGAGATAGTTTGAATCTTGTCAGTCTAAAACTATCCTAGGAAGAAATGTGGATTTAATGGAGCTGTACAAAGAAAGCTGATGGTCTAGATGAGGCAGATTAACCCTGTCTATTTTACATTAAAATGCATTCCCCAACTTTATTGTTATGGTGTAGTTAAGACCAGACAATTATCATCATTTTAATCTTTACTCTTGATTAGTTTTTAATGTGTGTCCTAGAAAAGTTTATATGTAATTTGGTGCCAATACATAACATGTTTTCCATTTGAACTAAGATTGTTTGAATTTATAAATTAAAATACAAGAAACTTGATGTTCTACAAGATTTTTTTTACCTTTTCTTTGTTTGTTTCTTTCTTTCTTCCTTCCTTCTTTCCTTTCTTTCTTTCTTTCTTTCTTTCTTTCTTTCTTTTTTTTTTTTTTTTTTTGGAGGATTTCTCCATGTAGCCCCGGCTGTCCTGGAACTCACTCTGATGCACCTGCCTCTTCCTCCCAATGCTGGAATTCTGGATCTTTGACAAAGAAGTCAAAGCCACACAGTGGAAAAAAAGAAAGCATCTTTAACAAATGGTGCTGGTCTAACATGCAGTCTACAAGTAGAAGATGCAAATTGATCCATATTTGTTACCACATACAAAGCTCAAGTCCAAGTGAATCAAGAACCTCCACATAAACCCTGATCCATGGAATCTAATAGAATAAAAAACGGGAAATAACCTCAAACACATTGGCACAGGGGACAATTTCCTGAATAGATGACCAATGGCTCAGGCTCTAAAATCAACAATTGGCAAATGTGATCTCATGAAACTAAAAAGCTTCTGTAATGCAAAGGACACTGTAGTGCAAAGGATAGATAGCGAATATCTAAAGTATCTAAACTCAAGAAGTTAGACTACAGAAAACCAAATAACCCAATTTAAAAATAGGCTACAGAGCTAAACAGAGGAATTGCAAATGGTCAAAAACCACTTAAAGAAATGTTCAACATCCTTAGTCATCAGAGAAATACATGTCAAAACAACCCTGAAATTTCACCTTATACGAACCAGAATGCTAAGATCAAAAATTCAAATGATAGCACATGCTGGAGAGGATGTAGAGAAAAAGAAACACTCCACAATTCCACTCCTGTTGGTGGAATTGTAAGCTACTACAATCACTCTGGAAATCAATCTTGTGGTTGCTCAGAAAATTGGAAATAGTTCTACCTGAAGACCCAGCTATACCTCTTCTGAGCATATAATAAGGACATATGCTTCACTGTGTTCATCTATATCTATAATAGCCAGAAGCTAGAAACAACCCAGATGTCCCTCAACTGAAGAATGGATTCAGAAAATGTGCTTCAGTTACACAGTGGAATACTACTCAGCTATTCAAAATGAGGATATCATGAATTTTTCAGGTAAATGGATGGAACTACATAATATCATCTCCAGTAAGGTGACCCAGAGCCAAAAGCACATGGTATGTACTCACTGATAAGTGGATATTAGCCAAAAGTTCAGAATACCCATGATACAACTTACAGACCATATGAAGCTTAACAAGAAGGAAGGCCCAAATGTGGATTCTTTAATGTCACTTAGAAGTGGGGACAAAATAATTACAGAAGACAAAGGGAGTAAGGGATCTGGGTAGGGGAGCAGAGGGGGAGAGAAAAGGGGAGGCAGGATCAGGTATGGGGGAATAAGCCAGAGGGCCAGCAGAATGAATGAAAAGCAGTGTGGGGTGGAGGATAGAGGGAACTCTGCCAGACACCAGAGATATGAGAGACTTCCTGGACCCAATGGGGATGACTTTATTTGAAATGTCCGACAGTGGGGAGATGGAACATGAAGCGATCACCTACAGTAGATAAACATAGCCCCCAGTTGAGAAATGGGGCCAAATGACCCATCTCAAATTTTTTGACTCAGAGTTGTTCCTGTCTAAAGGAAATTCAGGGACAAAAAATTGAGGGAAAGGCCACCCAGAGACTGCCCTAACTTGGGATTCCATTCCATACACAGGCACCAAACATGGACACTATTGCTGATGCCCAGAAGTGCTTTCTGACAGGAGGCTGGTACAACTGTCCTCTGAGAGGTGCAGCACCTTACTGAGATAAATGCAGATACTTACAGCTAACCATTGCGGTGAGTTTGGGGGGCCCCTATGGAAGAGTTAGGGGAAGGACTGAAGGAGCTGAGGGGGATTGCAACCCCATAGGAAGAACAACAGTATCAACTAACTGGACCCTTCAGCACTCCCAGAGACTAAGCCACCAACCAAAGAGCATACATGGTCTTGTCCTTGGCTGCTGCTACATACCTAGCAAAGGACTGACTTGTCTGGCCTTAGTGGGAGGGGATATTGTGTTGTCTTATGGAGGCTTGATTCCCCAGAGAGGGGGCATGCAGAGGGGTGAGATGGGAGTGTATGGGTGGGTGGGAGAGCACCCTCTTAGAGGCAAATAGGAGAGGGGGTTCATGGAGGGAAGACTGTGAAGGGGGGCAATTTTGAAATGTAAATAAATAAAATAATTAATTTTTTTAAAAGTCTGTGCCACCACTGCCCAGCTAAGAAGTTTTACTTTTTAAAAACAATTCACTACACAGGTAAAAGAAATTTTCACAGGTAGATTAGATGCTAGTATATCCATAGGAGGGAGAGCATGTGACATTTGTCTTTCTAGCATGGATTAACTCACTGAATGTAATATTTTTCACTTCTAACTACTTCCTATAAATTCATAATTTTATTATTTTTGGTGTTGAATAGAATTCTACTAGGTTTACACTCCACATTTTTATTATCTATTTGTTGGCTTATAGGCATCAAGGCTCTTTGCATCTCCTTACTACTGTGAATAGACCTATAAATGATGTGCAGTTACTTCAGTGATAAGATGTTGAATCCTTTGTGTATATGCCCAGGAGTGGTACTGTTGGGTAATGTGATAGTACTGGTTTTAGTTTTCTGAGAAATCTAAACACTGATTTCCACATAAACTCTCACCTCAACACTCAGTAAATGCGCTACCTGTTATGGGGTCCCTTCCTTAATTCTGTAAGATGGAATCAATAAATTCTTCATCTTTCTTCCAACAGCTCTTGTCTCCTGTGACTACCACTTTATAAATATATTGAAATAATTTACTGATTTAGAGGCTTTCTTTCTGTGTTATAAAGGAAAGGTCTATCTTCTAATATTCTTTGAATTAAACATTGTTTTGCATGATATCTTGCATGTCATATGCCATAACATTTGCTGAATTAATGAATAATAAATGCAAGTGAAAATCAATGAAGCTTACATTACATAGCGAAGGAAATTCTCAGTACTGATTTCTAAGGGATCGGGTATAGTTTCTCAGTAGATAGCAGACCCTTAAGTACAGCCTTCGCTAATTAATGTTACATATTCATCCAAATGCATCATGTTAAAATCAAATTCTTTCCAGTGATGACTAGAATTAGTCAATCTGAATACATAAACAAGAAGATATGACTCAGGTTGGATCTTGCCAAGAACAAGTGCACATTTGCAAGAGTCATTGCTAAATTGGCACCGTTTTCATTCTAGCAAATGAAGTGTGTGGGCGATATAACCTAGTTAATGAACACATTCTCACAATTGGTGCTCAAAATTAATATTAGTCAGATGTTTGATCCAATATGAGGAGGGTGGCAAGCATTTGCCAAAATGTTAAACTTTAGAGCTGATACTTTAACAACAACAATTTCTCTGTGTGTATAATAATTATTCAGAAGCCTTCAAGAAATTAGTCTCTCAAAAGAAAGTTCCATGCCTCTGTGAATTTCAGTGAAATTCTCCATGTCTTTCTGCCATGCAAAACAAAAGAGAACTGTTTTCTTAACAGACAGGATTCTCCTTTCCAGGAGCCCATATTCTAGGAGCCTATAGAATAATTTTCAGTCAAATGTAAATTAATGAAATATTGGACATTTATAAAGATCATGACAAATATTTGCAAAATGAATCATGTGTTTATAATTTTGCTTGTCCCTAAAATGTGAGGAGAAAACAGGACATATGAAATATCAGAAAATGAGCTAGTATAAGGTGAGATTAATCTAAATATGTGTAAAACATAAAGATTAAACGGTGGTACAAACATGCCTTAAAATAGACAGGAGGGTAATGGAGCTCTGCTACTGTTTGCTACTACAAAATGGAGAAGAGATTTATCAAAGGCATTAAGATATGCAGTAGGACCAATAGCAAATAATCATTAGCCATTGTGCCCAACACAGTCAGAACATTCAGAAAAGTGCAATTTACCCAGACAGAAGCGCACAGTGAAAAGTGATGAGCAGTATCATCCACACATCTCTATAGCAGAAACAGTAATGAATCTCATAAAGCTTTATCATAGAACATCTTTCAATATGGGCCATGGCACCTGTTCACTCATACTGAAGTAGCACATTTCAGCTGTAAATTCTTTCTCCTTAATGGATACAAAGAGCAGCATGATGTAAGGATAAGAACCCTGATAGAAGTGTGTTCTCACCATATTCATGATTTGTCAATTACACGATTTTAAGAACAATTACGTTTATTAAAACCTAAAACTGGTCCGATGCCAGGTCAATCTACTCCAAGGACATTTTAAATAAATAAAAGGAGCTAGGAATCAAAAAACTTATTATATACTACAAAAATAAGAATTGCTTTTCTTAGAGAAAGAGAAGTTAATGATTCTTTTCCCTAATAGAATTCTAAAATTTATGCAACTTAACTAAACTGAAAAATGGAAACAGACTGAATCTAATATCCTGATGATTTTTGTCAACCTTCTTTGCTTTGTGTTTTATAAGCACCTTCTTTTTCCACCTGCTGTTTTAGGTATCCATAAATTCTTATGTGGCAGAAACTTCAATCTCTATCCTTTGTCTTTTTTTCATTATGAAAGTTAAAGTCTCCACATATTTCCCACCCACAATAAAATTTATTTATACTTTAAAGTAACTGGCTTTTCTCACCGAGCATCTCAGTTCTTTCTGGAGTATTTTAGAAATTTAAAAAGCTTATTATTAGTTTTTTTTTTTTAAGAAAAGCTTTAATTAAATCCAATTTTTCCTTTATTTAATCCCATATCCTCTGCTGAAGCCCTTTCAGGACTTCTATCGGGTCCTCTGATTTCCTTTCCTGTGATTACAGAAGATAAATGATAAAGCATCTATCCAGATAGTGTTGGGACACAACTCAGCCATTTCAGAATTTTGATTGGATGGTCTGGTTCACAAATTACTTGTGACAATTATTGACTATAGAGATCTTCTGATCACACCTTTCCCACTTGCCCTGAGACCTTTCTCTACTCAAAGCTGTCCTAGGGAAATAACTGTATTTATACCCCACTCACAGTTTAAAATAAATGTTTAGCTTTCCTTTGAATATACTATGACTGGCAATTACAAATCATGCTGCAGAAGATGAAAGTTACCATTGTCTTTTCTTTTGTTTCTCTAGTGTACACTGTGGTTGGAAACTGAGTGATAGGCAGGCAGCCCCTAGGATGTTGACACTCAGAGCATCTTCCTCCTCTTTACTAACAGCTTTTTGAGCATTGCCAGGATGACAGGTGGATCCAAGCCATTTATGAATCACAGCAAGAGGAACTTTTTCTTCTCAGGTCAAAATTGAGTACAGATACAAAACCCACCTTAGTGACATAAAATTATGGTGTTTTGAGCTTCTTCTTTGCTTCTAATAATAAAATGTGTGCTATCCATGAGTTGGAAGAGAGGGAAAAATCCCTTTGCAGAGTCGCCATCAAAATCCTTCTAAGCCCAAGTACCAGGATTGATCTTATTACAAAAAATACATTTTTAGCTGTCTTGGAAAGGGATAGCATCATCTCTCCAAGCCATCTACCTTTTATGGGAAATATGTATCAGCCATTGCACATTACACATTCATACTGATAGTGTATTTTTTAGAATACAATGGTAGTCTATAAATCAGTGTATTGAGCAAACAAATATGTTTGTGAAAACTTTATTTATATCATAAGGTCTAGTAACTCATAGGCAGTGAAAACATTCTTTGTCTGAGAAGTTTTGCCATATGATGAGAAAGAAAACATAAGCTACTCTAAGTGCCCTGTGACAGATGCTGTCACTTAAAAGGATGCTCAGGATCTGGGAGAGCGTCATATAGGGAAAGTTAAAATCTATGAAGAAGGTAGTCATGAAATATGACATGGAAATGGAGACAAGCTTGAACTCATCTCCACAATGGTATAAAACCAGAGCAGTGTGTGTGTGTCTGTGTGTGTGTGTGTGTGTGTGTGTGTGTGTGTGTGTGTGTGTATGTAGCAACATTGAAAGAAGAAAAAGAGGCCATAAATTTGAAATAGATCAAGGAGGTTACATGGAAGGGCTTGGAGAGAGAAAAGTGAAGGGGCACTCTCAAAAAATTGAAGATGAATAGTTTAATAGACTACAAATGAATGCAGATTTTTCTCAGGGTAAATAACTGGAGGAAGATTATGGTGATGTGGGAAAATAGTGCTTTGTTATTGCTGGAGAGACATAGTTCAAATTGAGGAGAGAGTGAAAAGGGAGGAGGCTGACATGAACCATAGGAATGATAATGGAGGGAAGCATGAGGAGTTCATTTACTGGACTGCTCTTAGGCATGTGTCCTGAGAAAAGCTGTCAATAATGGTTAGAGTCAAGGTAGATGCGACTGATCAAACAGGTTCAAAACAATTAGCAAAGACTCCTAGTAATGGGGAATATGGAGACCAAACTGGACATCTATAACCAAGCAAAGCTTCCATTCCAGTGGAGGGATTGAGACACCAACCCAGCCACAAAACTGTACTGATATTTTATCCTGCCTGAAAGATGTACTGGAGTAAGAGTGGTACAGAACTTGTGGGAGTGGCCAACCAATGAGTGGCCCAACTTGAGACCCACACTACAAGAGAGAGCCCATGCTTGATACTTCCTGGATGGCTTAGAACTACAGGCTTGGTAGCCCAGAGACCTAAGAGAATCATACATATCTTGCAGAAAAAAAATCAATGAAATGATTTCTAATTAAATTCTACTTTTACTCATAGACTGGAGCCTAGAATAATTGTCATTAAAGAGGTTCCATCCAGCAACTGATAGGAGCAGATGCAGAGATCCAAAGTTAAAAATCCTCCTTCTACCTGTGAAGCTGGATTTGGATATTCCTGAGGATCCCAAGTTTTGTCAATATCTGCCAGTGTTAATCTTCTATTCCTCTGATACCACTTGGGCTGGAGAATAATCCAGAACAAGTAATTCATGAAGAATGTATCTGAACTGAGCTATTTACAATGCATACATAAAGACTCCATTTTCAATATTGAGTAAAAGTGTCCCAAAAATTCAGGACTCTAGTCTGCTCACCAAAGCACAAATTACGTAGCATTGAGTAAAGACCAACATCACAGTGCACCAAAATTCAAGGGGATGTAGAAGACCTTCAAGAGAAATTACCAAACTAAATATATTGGAAAGAAAATAACAAGGTAGTATTTCAGCCAAACAATCTAAGCTTTCCCCTCCAGAAACTGGGGGAGGATAAACAAAATAAACTACACAACAGCGGAAGTCAAAACTCAAAATGATAAAGCAATAAAAATTTGAATAAAGCAAGAACTTCTGGAAGTTCAGAAACATCAATCAGATTCAAGAACATCTCCAAGAAAAACGAATAAATGCAGAGGAAAGACATGCATAATCGGTTTCAGGAATGAAATTGGGACTGTTGATGTGCTAATCAGCCATTAACCAAGTAACAAAAAAGAAATATAAAAAGATTTATAGCCAGAAATACAATATCTTAGGAGAAATGGACCAATATCTCAAATTTCATTGACTATTTCTATCACCTACGGGTTTGAATAGATCATTCTGCTGTCTTATGTGTCTATTTCTAATGAGACTTCAAGTGGTTGTATCTTAAACATGATGAATTTTTTTTTTCATTTTACATTTAATGCTTGTGTCTGTTTGCTTCTTATCAGTTTGACTAATAATGTGTGAAGTGAGATTTTGTTGGATTCTTTGATCCTACTGCATATTTGGTTAGTATTTTAAAACTAAATTTAGGGAGATTTTCTAATTATTTCTTTAAGAAAGTTTCTACATATTTTTTAAAAAGTTTTTTTGTCTCTTTTGGAATTTAACTATGCTATAAGACATATACTCAAATTATTTCCTCGTTTTGATGTCTTACCTTATTGTAATCAAGTCTATATTAATACTGCATTTTAAGGAGTTGGAGAAATAACACAGTTAATAAAGTGGTTGTCTAGCAAGAATAAAGACCTGAGTTAAATCTTCAGAACCCACAAAAATAAAGGGCCAGGGATATTTTACATTTCTAATCCTAGCTCTGGAAAGAATGATAAGAAGGTCCCTGGGGCTGCTTGACCAGCAAGCTTAGTTTATTTCTTACAAACATTCCAGGTTAATGGGAGATCTTGCCTGGAAGAAAGGTATGCAGTTACTACTGAAGAATGACAGCAGAGGAACCATTCAAAAGAGGAAATTACAATTTTAAATATATACCCACTATATACAGTCTCACAAAATTTCATAAATCGAACAGTACTAGATTTAAAATCAGAGATTATACCAAACTCTGTTTATAGTAAATGACCTCAATACTGCACCTTCACCACTACACAGGCAAACTGTATAACAATTGGATAAAATAACACTGGAATTAAATAACAACACAGATAGAATGTACTTAACAAACTTCAATAGAACATTCTGTCGCGACCACCCTCGACCAGCAAGAATGACGCAACACACTCTTCGGGCTCTTCTCCAGCAGTTTATTCAGGAACCTTGAAGAATCTTCTGACCACGAGGAAAGCCAACCCACAGGTTAAATACTGTATGGTCAGCCACCCAGGTAAAGCCACGTGGTGCTATCTAACAGGCCCACATAGCAGAAGCAACCCAGTTGACTCAGCCCATAACCAAATAAGGAGTTGTTTACTTCAAGAGTGCTTGCCATCAGACTGGCGAGGGGGGAGGGGCGGCGGCCAGCGCCATCTTTGAGGTGTGGCGCTTTGCAGCTCTCCACAACATTCCACTCAAACACCAAAGGACACACCTTCTTTTCAACACTCCAAAGAACCTTATCTAAAACAGGTTCCATATTAGGGCATAATCAAGTCACTATAAATACAGGAACACTGGAACAATCCCCATTCTATTAGATCACAACAGATTGAAGCTAGAAATCAACAGCAAGAGAAATTATAGAAAATATGTAAATTCTTGAGGCCTAAGCAGTAAGCAGCTAGAGTGACAAGTGTGGCATTGAAAAAATTCAAGAAGGAAATAAAAAATATTCTATAATTCAATGAAAACACAACATCCCAATATATATGGAACACAATGAAGTTAGTTCTAAGAGTGATATTTTGGCTCTAAGTGCCCACACCAGGAACTGAAAGACTTGTAATAGAGGGAAGTGGTGGACAATATCAAGGAAATAGTTTTGTGGACACAACAGGGCACATATAAACTCACAATTGTGACAAAATGCAAAAGACCTTCACCTAAACTTATCTCCCCATTATTTTCACTCTCTTCCTTCATATCACCTGTATCCTATTATGTTCCTGGTCTTTGCCTGCAAGACTCAGGGACCATCACAGAAGAGGAGGTAGGAAGATTGTAAGAGCCAGAGGTGGAGAGGATCAAAGAAAACGAGTATTTCTTCGACATGGTTGGAACACTGCTTTCATGAGTTCACAACAGGTGTGTTTATCTGCACAAGACCTTCATTTAAAGAAAGAGTCAGCTAGCATTCCAGTATAGTGTCTGCAGTGAATCATGAAGCTTGCAGCCCTAACTGAGAAGATATTGACAGTTATATGTCGCCCGGCAGAACCAGGTGAGAGAGGGAGAGAACCCGGTACAGCTGAGCCTCTCTCTCGGGGCTGAGCAGGATGGTGAGTGTCTTGGGCTCTGATCTGCCTCTGGAGAATAACCACCCCAAGCCAACAGTTACTCTGCATAAGCAGGAGCTAGGCAAAGTCAGGCTTAAGTAGGTTGTGTCGAGTCACTCCAGTATGGAAGTGACTGAGTCAGTTTACAAAACTCAAGCCAGGCTCAGGTCTGTTCTCAAGGCCCAAACTAGGGCCAAATAGAGCCCAACAGTGTTAGGGTGTGGTTCCCAGTATAGTGAAAGGTGGCAAACCCTGACTCTGTGGGCAGCACAAACTGGCCTTGAATATCGTGGCTTACAGGAAAAGATACATGAAGTTAGAGGGGATGAGGAGGTGAGGGGTGGAATTGAGAGGAGTTTGATGGAGAAGTCCAGGATAGGTATTATCAAAATACATTGCACACATGTGTGAAATTCTCAAAACGTTAATGAAACTACTGCATTAAAAATAATGACACTTGAGATTTTCCTCTGGCCTTCACACACCAACACACACACATGCACCTGCACACTCACACTCACCTATAGGCATGCTGCAGGCACACAAACACTCACACACACACAATTGCCTTTTACTAATTTAATCAGCAATTAACCCTCCTGTTGCAACAAGAAATTCAAAATTTACAATGAAATTTAAAAAGTATTTAATAGTTATTACGTTTATATACCCTAACAAATAAGAATAGAATATGCTCATTTGTCTTTAATTTAAAACATTTTATCCTGTCTCCTGCTTCTTCTCTCTAAGTTTAAGACTTGATGTTAGTTCTGCAGGAATCTTTGAGAGATGTGCTCTCAAGTTTTGTTTTGCTGATGACATCATCATCTTTCCTGGGTTTTGAATGTTGTCTGAGCACTATGATTGCCTACAGATGAGAGGGATATAGGGATATCTGGATATGATTCCCAGTTGTACTATACAGTAAACATTTTTTCCAATGCTATTTTCTAGTTATTTGCTTTCTTTGAACTATATTAAATTTATCTTTGTGATTACTAGTCTTAAAGCTAGTCATCTTTGTTAAGCCTATTTGTTCTTAAATTTTCATTTGCATAAACTTGCTGCACTTTGAATATAGACAATTATAGTATCTTCAAATAATATCAGTGCAGTGTATCCCAGTCTTTCTGTAGTCAAGACCACAATAGAAAGTACTTAACATTTATTCTGTCTTTGACTTGTATTGCTCTATTCAACCCCATTAGCAACTCAACAATTGCACAAGGTCAGAAGAACTAGTTCATATTTCACAAATGTCATGAATGTCAGGGTGTTGTGCATATTGATGATTTCCCCAAACATTAAACAATAGGTTTATCCCATGTCCTGACCCATGATTATCAAACAGTACTGTCACATTCCTCTAGAGAACTTTTCAATGATGGGTGATGATAACAAGTCACAAAGAGGATTTACTGTGGCAGACTATAACAATACTAGCAAAAGTAACAAGGCAATAACCATTTTGAACACTAAGCATTTGAAATTATAATGTAAGCACAAGCATATATTCCCCAGTCAAGTCATTTACCACCTATATAGGTATATCCAAGAAGAACTGTTGTGTGTTGATTCACTTGAGATTTGTAGGAATGATAAAGTGATAATGTTCTTGAGAGCCAGTTTATTATAACAAAATGAAGCATCATGAGGTCTATCTAAATGAGTGAAGTAAAATGTATGTACTACAAAAATGCTTAGCACCATAATACCAAGTAAATAACCACCATGCAAAGTAGCCTACAACCAAGCAAAAGCAGAATTAATATACCTCAGGTGTCAGCCAACAATTTCCAAAACTTACATTTGAGTTCTGCTACATTAGTTAATGTTAAGTGTACAAGTGCTTTCCAGACATGCGTGTGACAAGTATCTTCTCTTACTGTGTATTTTTGCTCTTCATCATCTTACTGGTTTCTGTGGGAAAATAAAGGGGGTTGCCAATGAAGTACAACTTCTCGAATTCTTTTCTTTTATGATAGTTTGTTCATTTTTGGTGTCATCTAGCAAAAAAAAAAATTATACAGTATTGTACTATAAGATTTTTTTTCCTTGTTTTCTTACTTCTTTAGTGAAATATTTAGTGTTTGCTCTTATATTTATGCTCACTTGAAGGTAACTTTTGCGTGTAATCTGAAGTAAGGGTTAAGAGTTTCTTCTTTTCTTTCTTTTTCTTTTCTTTTCTTTTCTTTTTCTTTTCTTTTTCTTTTCTTTTTTTGTTCTCTGAAGCATCTTGTTAATTCTAGCAAAGTTATTGAACATTAATATGCTTTCTCCAAGAATTACTAGATATTTTTATCAATGAGCAATTGACTATATCTGTATGGTCCTACATTTGGGATCTACTCTGTGCATCTGTTTGCATGGCTGTCTTATGCCAGTTCACACTTCTGAGAACAATTTCATTAGCAACAAGAAACACTTAGCAAGATTTTATTGTTTCACCCTTTATTTCAGATAGAAAGAATTCATGATACCTTTTCTAGAGAACCTGCTTCAATAAAACATCTGCTATTAAAAGATAACTACTTTAATTTTGTTAACATTTATTTATTGTATGTGTATATGCTTGTGTGAATGGAGGGGTTTCAAGGACCAAACTCTGCTGGCATGGGCTTAGTTGGCAAATGCTGAGTCATCTTTGGGTTTCAAGGACCAAACTCTGCTGGCATGGGCTTAGTTGGCAAATGCTGAGTCATCTTGTTGACACTACACAGTATTCTACTCATCTATGACGACTACTGGTTTATTAATCTTGCCTACTAAACAAGTTAGAGGAAAAGGAAAAGAAAATGAAAGACCTCCACACACCCCAAACATGTTATATACTATTGACTACTCCTCAGTAGAAAAGTTTATGCTTCCTAGTCACCCTTGGAAATCACTTCTTTGTGCCATACTTGAGATGTATAATCAGTATTTAGCTATCGATGGAGAAGATACAGGCTTCACATGTTAATGTCTTGGCATATATTCAATTATTTGGTTCTTGTTGAAATATGTGGAAGGCTTTATTTCCATCGTACATAAGATGAAATCCAATGTGGATTATGTCTGTAAAAGTCTAATACTTAGTATCATCCCAAAAGCCTGGACCAATAGCAAGGGAGAAAGAGTTGGTTAAGGCAACAGTGTGCGTGTAGGAGGAGTGGTGGTGGTAAGTTTTCAGGAACTTGCCTTTAGAGAATGGCTATTGATAAATATTACTTATTAATATTTATAAGTAAAAATGACATGTTATTCTTCTGTCTGAATACTGTGATTTCCCTTTAGACTCTACCATAATTCTACTCTGGTGACACTAAGAGTTTTGACCTTAGTATTAACTCTCAGAATCATCTGCAGCCATATACTCAGCCAGTTGTTCACATCGTCTGTCACATAACTGGAAGGCTATTGATTGTGGCTTTGATACTTAGCTAATTTGGTTTAGAATGTGGAACTCTGCCATGTTTTGAACATTTAGTTATTCACTATCTGTTGTTCAATATTGGTGCCATCTTGATTACTCTTCTATTGCAGAGAAAAGACTCTGAAACCAGGGCAACTTAAAAGAGAAAGCACTTAAATGGTGGCTTGCTTGCAGTTTCAGGGGATTAGTTCCTGACCATAATAGTAGCAAGCATGACAACAGGCAGGTACTTAGGGAGTGCAGTGAACCAGTAGCAGAGAACTCTTATCTTTAGATACAACCACAAAACAGAGAAAGCTAATTAGAGCCCACTCCCAGTGACAAATGTCTCCCAACAAAGCCACACCTTCTAATTATTCATAAAACACTCCCACCAACTAAGGACCTAGGACTCAAATATATGAGACTATAGAGTTATTCTCATTCAAACCACTGCAAGAGTTGCAGGCATGAGCAAGTGTTAACATTCCAGCTCCTGGGAAATCATAGATAGGCAGCAAAACCATTAAGCAAGAAATTGTCACAAAGCCAAAATGAGGTAGCTGTGAGCCTTCAGGGTGTGGAAACACACATATGTGGAATTAAAATGAGACATGAAGCACTGAAAATGTGCCAGATTCAACCAGAGATGAGGATGGGGGAATCTTGGATGGCAAAATTTCAAAGGTAACTTTTATGTAACATGTTTCCATATGACTAACCAAGAGAAATAATAGCGATGCCAGAGGGTCAGGACCAAAAGTAAATTGTTAAGAGTCCTGCTTGAGCCAGTTTGAACTGTCCCTGCTCATTACCAGTATTCAGTGTGCTGGGAAGCCTAAGCCAATGCTTTTCCTGTGCCCATGTTGTACTGGAAACACACTGTATCATTATTCCAGTTGATCTGTGACTGCAAATTTAGAAAAATATCAACGTTGACAATCTATATGAAAGGACACTTCCACGAAGGTTCTGGAATATAATATCCATGAATCCAAAATGTCCCTTTATGTATATTAGTTTATAATTTTTATCAAATATCCAGACCTGTTTATGAGGAATATCTAGTTTTAGATTCTTAATATTCAGTTTTTATTGAAAGATTCCATATGTACAAATATTTTGGATCTACAGTAGTTAAAAATCATGGAAGCTTCAGTATTCATTTTTTTAAATAACACAAGTTAAAAGAATACAAGCATTCCCATGATTTACTGCATCCTTTAAAGGAAGAGGATAATGCAGAAGAAGATTGATCATGGGGAAATCTATTTCTCATAATCTATGTTCTCTTCATATACTATTGGCTCCTTTTGAATGTGGTTTGCTAAGCAAACCATTAAAAGTAAATTATGACCTAGATAACAGAATTAGTTCCAGTACTGTGTTAGATCTGAAGGAGATATTGATCTACCACATTGACCTCTATAGGTTTCATAGTTAGGATTGATAGCAATAAAGTTTTGTCCTTCAAATGAAGAATATTGTTTCACTCTGCTCCATTAGGGGTATAGATGAAGCCATGTTGCTTTGCAAATATTATGAATATTGCAATGGTGTTGTATTTCAACTTGCCAGACACTACCCAAACATGTATAGGTCAAGACTAGTCACTTAAATATAAAATATATTCTGCTCAATTGGCTTTACTTTTAACTCTTCCTACACATAGTTGATTGGAATTTCCAAAGATTCTGATTCCTGAAAGTAAACTTAGGCATGGTCCCTGTGTTCATATCAAGGGGATATATTTAGTATTTGCAAAAGGTATTTTGTATTAATTAATTTGTAATACATAAAGTCATACTTGACCATTGTATAAAAGATAAATATTTCTAATGTTTCTCACTACTGTTATATCTCAAGTATATTTAATTCAACAGTGAATTTTTAATTATTATAGTATTTACTTAAATGCCTCTAAAAAATACAAAATCTATATATGGTGGGTCTGATTGTTCTGGCAGCATGTGTATAGTAGAGGATTGCAAAGTCGATCATCAATGGGAGGAGAGGTCCCTGGCCCTGTGAAGATTCTGTGCCCCAGTGTAGGGGAATGCCAGGGCCAATAAGTGGGAGAGGGTAGGGTGGCAAGCATGGGGAGGGGGAAAGCAAGAGGGGTTTGTTCTTGTTGTTTTTGTCTGTTTGTTTGTTTGTTTGTTGGAGGGGAAACTGGGAAAGGAGAAATCACATGACATGTAAATAAAGAAAATATCTAGTCACTCTAAATGTTCTTCTCTTTGGGATAGTTAAAGTTCTCTTTGAGCTATTTAAATAGTCTTCCATTCTGTTTATTTTTTTCTTTCTGCACTAAAATATAGTTACTGATACTTGTGCAGAAAACTGTTCAGCCCTTAGCTGTTTCCGTTCCATTTCTCCTCCTGGCTCTCTGTCCCTGGCGCCTCATTCTTTTGTCCCCTTTATTCCTATTGGTTAGCTATTGTTGCTCAAAGACAGGTGATCTGTTTTAATATCATTCCCAGGTTTCTTCTCTAGATTTTCATTATGAGTAATTTTTTGCATTTTTGTATATTTTTTGGGATTATAATTTAATTACATTTCTCCCTTCCATTTCCTTCTTCCAAATCCTCCAGTATACCTTTCCTCATTTGGTCCAAACTTTCTAATTGCATTTTACTCTTCAAGATTGG
>NW_022196913.1:103374930-103384516 GCF_008632895.1 Mastomys coucha | reverse complement strand
TTTTAAAAGCTTTCCTCTATTCTCTGATGATTTTTGCCATCCTCCTGATCCTATTTTAAATTAGCAATGTTGTCATTTAGCTCTTTGAGGATATTAATTCAAGTTGGAGTTATCATGTATAAGTCCAGAATTTCACCACGTGGTGTGAAGCTCAGTGTCACCATCTAGCAAGGAGAGCCGTTCCTCAGTCTTAGTGAAATGATCCTCACTTATTCCTAAGGAGTCAGCAGCCATATACTGCCCTCCATATGTCTACCATCACCTGGTTCTTTCGATGGGTACTCTTTCACATAAAGTCTATATTCGCTTATTTTCCCTTTCAGCCCTCTCCAGGATTAATGTACTTTCAAATTTCTACCAATTATCTCTTCAGGACCAGCTAAGCTTTACTTATTGTGTGGGCCAAAATGCTTCCAGTTTTAGCTATTAGCAGTTCCAAACCTATGCCCACATTTAAATTATTTGTTATAATGTGCCTAATTCTCTGAATCAAAGGCACTGTAATCACTTCTGCTTATTTGGAAAATTTCATTCTGTAGAAGCTTTGTAGATTCCTGCAGAACATATAACATTATGACTATGTCTGAGAAGAGTCAATGTAGGAAACTGTTTCCATCACTTCTGTGCAGTAGCAAAGTTTCCTAAAATCTCATTTCAGACTTTGTCTCTGCCTCAGCCTTTATTATCTTTTGTCTCTCAGGGCCTCGGGTTTCTCAGTTTACTTTCTCAAAGAAAGAAATCTCCAGTCATCTGTGCTGGCAATGGTAAGGTTAGCTCTCTGCTCTAACTGGCTCTGCACATACTTCCTCTCAACAATTCCTTTTTGTCAGCATCTCATGGCGTAGCTTCGTTCCTTCAGAGTTAATTCTGGTGATGTTTCTGGAGATGAAGTACAGAATCCCACTCAGGACTCTTTTTGATGCTCCAACTTGTAATTTTCTCTGATTAGTTCCTGCAGTTGGTGCTTTTTTTTTTTTTTTACATTTTAAAAAAATTTTGTGTGTGGTCATGTATGTCATGAAAAATATATAAAAGTCAGAAGATTCATGCAGAGTCACTTCTTTCTTTCCAATTATGTAGCTTTCAGGTGCTGAACTCAGGTTATCAGATAAGGACTCTTACCTACTAAGCCATCTTTTTGACCTTTCTTTGCTTTTTTTATATTTCCATGTCTTATAAATATTATTTGGTGTGAATGAGATGCATCAGTAGAAAGTGCTGGCCACCAAGCCTGATGGTGTATATTTTATTCCTAAGACCCACATGACAGAAAGAAACAAAAAATTCCTGAAAGTTGCCTACACACACATACACATACACACATACACAAACACACACACACACACACTAACTAAATAAAATATTTTTAATAAACACAACAAAATTACTCTTTTTAGGACATTTCAAAATGTGGAGATTTGTATGGCTAGTTTTGCCAGTTGAAAGGGGAATGCATTATTGTTTAAAATGATATACGTACATCCACAGCATAGCAGCACTACGATTTAGAGAAAATTTTATGATTGATTAATGGCTGCCAAATAAAGTGATGTCTTTACTGTGGCAATCCCTGCTGTGTGCCCTTATTACCCTACCCACAGACAAATAAAAACTTATAGAGATTAAATTACATCTAACGCTGTATCTAGGATTTAGTGTTAGCACAAATGAAACTTTGTTATCTTTATTTCCTCTTTCATCCATCTTTAGGTCACCATAAATAAATGTCCAACAAGTTAGAGAATGCATACAAATAGGCATATTCATTCATGTGTGCATATACCCATGCACACGCCTACCACATGCATCCACATACATATTGGTTCTAGTTACCTGGGGAGCTTTTCCTACTAGATGTGAGGGAGAGTTACCAGAGACACACCTATGAAGGAGTAACAGGAAATACGGAGAAAGCAAAGGTATCATGTAAAAATAACTTTTATAATCCTGTAGCAAGTGTCCTCATGGAGGCTTACTGCTTCCGTCTGCTAACCTAGGTGTAGTCCTAGAAGCTTCTAGACTCCATACTATATAATCTAGGCCCAGAATATTTTCAGCCTCTGAGACTAGCTGTTAAATAAGCTCACCTCTTCTAGTTCTTTCTTAACTCTACTGGTTGGTTTAACTCAGCTGTTTTGGCTCAAACTTGTCTCCAAGCTTGTCTTGATTCAATATGACTTCTCTCAGTTTCTTACTGAATAGCTCTGGTTTGCCTCATACTAACTTTAGCAATTTCTTCTGGATCTTTCTCTTCTCTGGCTTATTCTGCGTTTACCTATGTCTAGCTTGTTCTCTCTCTGAAGCCTGTCTCTGTATAACTGTTTTGGTAAAACTGCCTCCTTTTTTTTAAATAGCCTCTCTTTTCTCTTTGTTGTTCTAAGAGTTGGACATCTCTTATTCTGTCAAATCTTTCTCTGACTCCATCACTTTGTCTGCCACTCAATTAAACATCTCTTTCAAATATAGGAGCTTTCTTCTACAAACTTACCTTGTTTTTATTGTTTTGGATTAAAGGTGTATAATAAGGGCTTGTCTGTTTTCCAGCCAGAGGTATTAAAAGTGTATGTTAAGGCTGAGCCATATCACAACTAGAATAGGTTCTTTTTCCATAAATAGCATAGTCTTAGAGTTCACAGTGTAATCAAATATCCAGCAACAGAGCTATCAGACTGTGTACTACAGGCCGGTCACCTCTGAGAAAATCAGAGGAAGCATTCAGACAGCAGAGACACTCCAAGAAAAATTGCTGAGTGGATAGAGTCCTTGAACTATAGTCACCCAACATAAGAGTCTTTTTGTGGTGCTTAGTCATTGAGTTGCTTGGCCTGGGTACAGCTACTCTGATGCATATATACTAATTAATTACTTTAGGAAGAGTACGGATAGCATAAGTGATAAAACACTCATTCTCTGTGAACAAGAAATTTGAGGGGCACATTCTCATAATTGCCAAATATGACAATTTTTAAAAACAGATATGTTAGTGTCCTGTACATAATTAAATTATCATCACATGTACATCAGGGATACCTTGTTTTTCTTCTGCTTACTGGAAGTCTATTATTATTTCTTATATAATTTACACAAAGGTGAGGTTTTTTCCCAAATTAACTTGATATATCTGGTCTCTATTAGATTCTGGTTACATTGTAGTTAATATAAATTACTTAGATTCTTCCCTCTTCCCTGATCTTTCTCTTATCTAACCCAGCATTATTTCTTTATCAACAGCAATACTCTGTACTGGGATGGCCATATATTCAGGTTAAAAATATTTGACTTGCTTGCAGGTTTTCTTATGGCCTTGATCAGGAGGTAGATAAATGAAATACAGAACTTTTAGTATGTTACTAAAAATAGAGGTCCTCTCTGACAGGGCCCAAAGACTACAGGGCTGACTAGGCTCTGAGGAACCCTTGACTGAATTGGGAACATTCATCTGTATTAGGTAAAGACCAATGACAGCAAAACAAAAGTTGTTTTTGATTGGTGTTGTTACTTTTCTTTGGTTCTCTAATCACAGTTAAAATGGTCCAAAGAAATGTTAAAGGATTTGTCTCACAACTTAAGACATTACAAAACCACATTTCTCTTTCATGTCCACACACAGACATGCTGCAGAGCATAAAACGCAAGACATTTTGTAGCATGCCTGACAAAGTATAGCCTTTCTCTCATTTTAAGGTACATACTCTGGTTAAATATTGAAAAGCTATATATGCTAGTGTTTAGCATTTTGTCTTTGTAATTTACAAAAATAACTACAGAAAATAAAGTTTATTTTGCAAAAAAATTCAACTATATATTTATATGTATATATATGCATATAAATGTGTGTATGTATGTGTGTATATTTGTATATGTGTATAAGTATATATGTCTGCTTATGTGCACATATATGTATGTTTGTGTATGTATACATGTGTATATGTGTACACATGTCTGTAAGTGTATACACATATATGTATATACATGTGTATGTGTATACATGTGTATGTGTGTGTGTGTGTATGGTGTAAGAGCATGTGCATATTTGTGTATATGTATCCATATACATACTTTTGCATATATGTATCTGTAGATTTGGCTGCTGCTATTATTGTTGATTCTTTCAGAAGTTAGGGTGAGGGAAGAATGCTCTGATGAAAAAGAAGGGAGAAAGCCTCAGTTGTTCAAACAGGAAGAAGTAAAGAGGGAAAACCATTTTGCCTCTGAAAGTCTCTCCTCACAGACTTCTAAAGCTTTCTGGGTCTGATCATCCTTTCTAATAAGGAGAAAGTGTCCCTGAATGCAATTCCTCATGAGCTTCCCAGGCTACATGGTCTGAGATGTGGTGGCTCTGGTGTAGGCTGCTTTTCTCGCTGATTTCTTCATTCTCTGCCCTGACCATTTCTTAGAGCATAACATCAGGGAAGAGGAACATCTTCCCTTTGCCTCTTACAAAGTATCATGTATTTTTAGTCATGGATAAACTGCAGATAAGTGATTTTTTTCTTACCCACATTCTCTGCCTTGCACAACACAGATTTGTCATGCTCCTCGTATCTTGTCCATGTCCAGTGAGATGTCCTTTGTTACTCCAGACTGGAATTTTCTCTTGATGGACAATCTGTAGGACACTATTAGAAGGAAGACTTTAAGATAATATTGAGATTTTCAGGCTAATTTACATTACTTAAGAGTGTGTTTTGATCACGCAGTCCATGGATGGGCATGGTACACCGTGCCAGGAAAATCTACCCTTACTTTGTTTTCTGGTGTGTATCTTTACATCGCAGTTATATGTTTATTTATCTATGGCTGTAACTAGACAGTTGGTGTCTTTATGTCAAAATCTGTGTCTCAGTCTTCCTGTTGCCCATAGCATTGAGTACAGTGCCTATCAGGTAACCTTTCCTTAGTTTAAGTTGTTTTTCTTTTCATACCCCCACAAAGATTCTTAAGATGTTAGCTAGCATTTTCCCTGTATTCAGAACTTGCTTTCTTATAGGGACTCTTCTGCTTTTCAAACAACATTTAGTAATAACACATGCATTTGATCACCTGGTCTGTTCCAGACACTGTTCAAGGTGCTAAGAATACCTCAGGGAATTTACATGTCTATACTTTACCATCTGAGACAGCTTTAGCAGAAAGCCAGAAGCATGGAAAAACAACAACTGTAATGGTTGCTGTCAAGAGAAAATGTGTGTTGTATTAGTGATGTTTACTAAGTCTTTCCACTTGTCCTTATGTATAGATAACAGGGGATCTTGATTTACTTGTGTCGTGTTGGGGTTCATAGATCCTTTGGATCAACTGAGCATGTGCAGTGATGAGGAATAACACCTTTGGGTGGAAACTTGGGAGCCAGCAATCAAGCATGATGAGTCTGATTATCATCACCTATTCCCACAAGGTGGCAGGAGAGAACTGACTCTTGGGATTTGTCTCCTGACCTTTGTAGGCATCTGTGGACACATGAACACACACAACCACCCCACCTACACAATAAAAAGAAGCTTAAAGATAAGATAATTTTACATTTTGAGTCTATCCTGAACATATATAAATACTTTTCTTGTCATCATTCATTACATTTCTCAATTCAGCAGCTACTTATGTGGTATTTACCTTTATGAGGCATTAGGGATAATGTAAAAATGGTTTAAATATATGTGAAACTCTGTACAGCTCATATGTAAACACAATTTAGTTTTAATGAAGGATTTGGCATCTTCAGAATTTAGTATTGTAGGGGGATACTGGAGACTAAAGTCTTTAGATTTGAGGCAACTATTTATTCATTGTTGTAAGCATCTTTATAAATGTGTGTGTGTGTGTGTGTGTGTGTGTGTGTGTGTACACCTTATCTATAGATGGTGCAAATTGTCATTTGGCCCTCTTCTTAGAGAAACGTGTATAGCAATTGGTTATTTCGCATGTTAACTTCCTATCACTGTGACCAAATACCTGAGATGATGAATTTATAAGAAAGGTTTGTTTGGGCTCACAATTTTAGAAAAAAAAAAAATGTTGGTGTTGCTTAGTCGGCTGTTTTTGCCATAACAAAGTACATCACATTGGGAATGCATAGCAGTTGAGGTCTTTCACTCATAGTAGTTGAGAAGCAGAGAGAAAGGAAATGCCAATGTTCCAGTTACTCTTTCAAGAACATCTTGAAATGGTGTCCTCCCTCCAAGACCTCACTTCCCAAAGGTTCCAGGACTTCAAATTTTCTCCACAATAGATCTTAAGAAAACATTCCCTTATATGAAGCCTAGTTCTCAAACCTCACAAGCACATTTCACCTTCTACCTCCTTTTTAAATTTACTATAGGCCAGAGAAAATGCAATGTGTGAATTGGTTACATTATTAAAGTAAAACAAGCCAAGAAACTGTAACCTTAAGGGATGAGGAAGGATGAAAGGCAGGCAAAAAAGGTAGGGGTCATGAAAGACCATGCAAAGCTAGTTGTGTTAATCTCCACAAAATGTAATTGGTAGCAAAGGCCTAAATTCCTAAGCAAAACTTTACAGCTTTAGAATGGGCAATTTAGGAGTTCATGAAGATGCAGGGTTTGGGACGGGGCAACTATTTGAGTGATTGTATTAGTTCATCTGGATGGTGTTTTATTTGTGAATGCATTACAATAAAACATTTTTTTTATTTTAGATAAAAGCTGACAAAGTTTAGTGAGTCAGCACACACATATTACAAGTCCTTCATCATCAATAGTCTAATAATGTACATTTTCTTGGAATTTAGTATCAATAGATTAACATTAAGTAACAGATGATGAAAAAATGTCTTGGCAAAATGTAATGGGCTTATGTTCCTTTTCATTGGGAAGGAAGCAGACTAGTTTTGATTGTATTCAAAGATTCTAAAGATAGGTACACAACTTTATCAAGCATTAGTTTTCAATTTTCAAATCCTGATGAATCATAACTTATTTTTATAGACCAGTGAACTGGCAGAGAACTTGAAGTGACATTGATGGTGGAGTTGATAGACCCTCAATATAATTAAAACTAAAAGTTGCTTAATATAAATCACAATGTACATTAAAGAAAAAATTGAGAACTTAGAGATGTGTAAACGCAGCATGCTATAGTGTGAATGTCACCAGAAAAGACAGTTCTTTAAGCAAGTTCTTGAAGGAAATTCAAGGGCAATTTTATCAGAGTTTGAGGGAGAAAAATCAGAGCAGGCACAGTGGAGAACTGACAGCTGCTGCTTAGGGTTTGACTACCTCAGTTCTCACATGCTCTTTAAATTTCAAACATTCTGGTGAGGTTTTAGTTTTGACTAGAAGGATGTAACTCATGCTTTTCCTTCTACTTTGATATTTCTAGGAACTCATAAATGTCCTCATAAATCAACTAGGCAAAAATCAGAAAGCCAACACAGGAAACTATATATATATGACTTACCAGGAAGAACCTTTGAAATAGAACTTCTTCAGCATCTTCCAGTGACTACAGAATAGACTCAGTCAACAACATCAGATGCACATTAGCACAATGCCCATTTCCAGATATGTTCACACAGATTATAACTATACAGGCAGGGGTTGGTTGAGCACAGATACATTCCTGAGAGAGGAGGAGCTATACCTACATCCAAGGCAACAACATTCTAACATGAATGTTGAAGAGATAGGAGGAAGTGCTTATCTTCAATGACAAGGACTCCATTTAGAAACGAAGCAAATAGCATCCACTCCGGTGTTTTCAGTATACTCACAATGACCCAAGGACACAACAAATGTAAGCTAAAGGAAATTATTCATGCAATGAAACCATGTTTCCACCCAAGGAGCAGTGACATAAAGGCATTATCAGAAAATTTGTTTTAATGTAGAATGGGATGATTTAAAAGAAGATCATACTGTCCTTGTATGGAGGAATAGTAGGGGACTTATATGGCATTGAACTATAGCTAAGATAGTCATTTCATCATAATACTTATAGATTGTTGCCTTGTTATTTGATACTATTTGTTAAAGTCAAGCATATGGTTACAATCTTGAGCTGTCTTTTGTAAGCCTGGGCACTTCATAACACAATGAACCACCTATTTATCTCAGGGAATCTGCTCTTATATTTTAAAGGAAATATCAGATCAATTTGGAATTACTGAGTTTCTTGTTTTATTTTCTTTGTTATTGTTATTGGTTTGGGTTTGCTTGTTTGTTTGTTTGTTTGCTTTTTGTTGGTTTTTGTATTTTGAGACAGGGTTTTTACTGTGCAATCTTGTCTATCCTGGAACTCACACTTTAGACCAGGCTGGCCTTGAATTCAGAGATCCACTTGCATTTTCCTCCTAAGTGCTAGGATTAAAGGCAAGTGTCACCATCACCCTGGCTTTGCAATTCATTTTTAAACTTCCATACAATGTCACTAATTGTAACTGTTTATTTCAAAAGTCACTGCAGACATTTGATCCCTCATAATAAAACTCTACACTTAAAATAACAAAGTCTTTGGTCTCTGTTTGCTAAGATGTAGTCAGGAATGGTCTTTAGTTCTTTCAGACTGTAGTCACAGAAAGAAAACAAATGAATCAAATCTCTGCATTAGAAAGATGATCTGACTTGAACACTGAAGACAGAGTGGAGGGACGATGATGTAGACAGGGAAGGACTCAGTATTGGGAAGGAGTTAGAGGGAACAGGTGTTCAATGCTCTATTGTTGATTTGACTGTGTATACACACTGCTGCTTCTTAAAAGACTGTGGTGATAAATACATTTATCAATATGCACTTAGAACAGTGGTACCATAATTTCATCAATTCAAGGTGTCCTACACAGCCACAATAATCACAGGAATATGATTCAGCTTTGACAAGTGGCTATGCCAAAGGAGAAATGATGTCCACAATCCAAAGGCAGCAAATACCAAAAAAAGAGTGTTAGGGCAAAGGTAGATTTAAGCAAATAGCAATTTATTTCTATTAATTGGGAGGATATCATTTATAGGAGCTGGAAGAAAATTGGATGTGAATTGGAAGAGTTCCAGAGAGATCAAGGTTGCAGCTAAAACTACCATGGGAAGAAGAAGGAGAAGGAGAAGGAGGAGGAGAAGGAGAAGGAGAAGGAGAAGGAGGAGAAGGAGAAGGAGGAGGAGGAGGAGGAGGAGGAGGAGGAGGAGGAGGAGGAGAAGGAGAAGGAGAAGAAGAAGAAGAAGAAGAAGAAGAAGAAGAAGAAGAAGAAGAAGAAGAAGAAGAAGAAAAGAGGAAGAACAACCAAACAACAACAAAATGCCAAAACAACAACAACAATAAACAAAACAAAACACAAAACAAAAACAACAAAACTAAGCAAATGTCTGGAACCTGGGAATGTCACAGTTGCTCATAGGTTTATGAGCAATTAGAATAATGAAAATAGGGAGATGAGACTTGAACCCTAGATGAAGTAGATGTCTCCGAACTTAAGGAGCTCCCAGTGAGTACTTTCATATAGGCTTGTTTGAATCTTAGAATCTTGCCAGGCAGAATCTAAAAGATTAGTGTTACCTGGCTCCAAAGTAAATAATGTTCCTCTGCTACCAAAAAGCCTGGCAGTTACTCCCAAGTCTTTTTTTTTTTTTTTTTTTTT
>NW_022196913.1:103367831-103373107 GCF_008632895.1 Mastomys coucha | reverse complement strand
CTGGAAATCAGTTTGGCGGTTCATCCGGAAATTGGACATAGTACTACCAGAGGACCCGGCTATACCAAGTCTTTCTTCAGAACACAGAAACAAGGAAACAAGGAAAGATCTCAAAAAGGCTAGTCAGAAACAGCAATTGATTACACTACAGCTGTGTGGTTCTCAGCAGGTTTAAATAACTGTGTAATATTTCCCAACTTTAAATTTTAGACCATAGTTTTTGTATTACTTTTGGTTTTGTCGACTGGCTGAGTGAATCTCTCCTTCTGTCACCCAGTGGCTAGTCTACCAGGATATCTATGTTGATACCAAACTGGTAACTTTTGACTCTACCTCATTCTTTCTGAGAGCAAGAATGAAGCATATTGAACTGTTAGGTGTCTAAAATTAGGACAGCAATCTAGCTAGTTTGGGAGCTAATAAAATTATACCTAAAAGGCCATTGCATATGTTTTTCCCTGTCTGTTTCTCTCTAGCTCTCCAAAGACCTTCCAAATTCTAAAACCTAAAGATAACCATTTCGTTACAAAATATTTACCAGTTGCTCTTGCATTCAGATGAATATTTAATTCCCTTTCTATAGAATTTGGAGCTCTTAGTATTGAATTTAGACAGGTGTTTATAACCTGAAATTCAGCCATTGTTATTCCTCATATCTACCTTCATCTCTGATTATTGCCTGTTCTCAGACTTCCCTATATTTGTGGTTCAGAATAAAGATATTTGAACCTCTCACACACAAACACCTTTTGAGGGCACACTCTACTCCCTTCCTATTCTTGGCATCTATCACATTCCACTGGTTTTCCTTTGCACCTGGTTGTGTGCTCCATCTAAGTAAGAGCCACCCTTCCCTATGCATCTGCTTTAACACTCTGTCAGGGCCTAGGAAAGTAGCTGCTAAGTTGAACAAGTTTTATCATTCCTGTTTGTCTGTCTGTTTCCACTTCTACCTTGGAGCCTGCATCTTTCTCTTACTCCTTCCTTCCTTCCTTCCTTCCTTCCTTCCTTTCTTTCTTTCTTTCTTTCTTTCTTTCTTTCTTTCTTTCTTTCTTTCTCTCTTGCTTGTGTCTTTCATCTTCAACACTCCCCAGCAAGCTAATCTTTGTTTCCTTTCTTTATTCAAAACTCGAAAGTAAATATTAATTTCAAAATTAAACATACATATGCTTCATAATTAAAATCATAGATTTATTGTGATACTTTATACATGCTCCATTAAATTTAAATTAAAATTACCCTCCCTCAGGGTATCAATAATATTCATCCTTCTGATTTTATGTCAAACAAATAGACATTTATTTAAATCTCTATTCTGCAAATGAGAAATCATTCAACATTTTACCTTTCTTCTTCTGAAATTTACCCCCATTCATCCCTCCATTCCCCTTTCCAGACCCCATCTTTAGATTTTCTAAGCTTTTTGTTTTGTAAGTACTGAAAACTCACCTTCCCTCTCTCAACTCAAAACATTAAGTTCTTCTGGTTAATGACTCCAGAAAAATCAAGGTCACTATTAGCTCTATTTGTGGGCCTAGATCTTCTTAAAAAATAGCTGGAAAAGGCAATCTAGTCTTCCTTGTAGAATAGATGGTTAATATGTTAATAGACAGCCCACACCATTTATTTCATATTTGAGGATGGGACTGTCTGTGCCATAACATTTGAAATGACTCATGTCAAGAAATGGCTAACAGTTTATTCTCATTTGCAAATAAGCTGGCAAGACTTTGAAGAGCTGCACAATGATGCTACTCTTTTGATGGACATGGATTTGGATGATAGAAATGGGTGGCTCCAATTAAGAATGTCATATCACATATATCAGTAAAAACCACATCATAAATATTCTACATATCAAGATTTATATCCAGTGTCCCCATTGCACTGATGAACAATATTATGTCTGGTTTTCAAGGAGTTCATAACTCAGTAGACAAGCTCAGTGGTGGAATCCACAATTATAATGCAGTGTCATAATCCCTCTCCTAGAAGCTGTAAAAAAAGGGAGCTGGTTTCTCACTAGAACATGTCTAGATGCATCCTGTTGTACATGATACAACATCTCAAAGCTTCCCAGGTCATTGTCTTCATGTCAGATTGTCAGGCAGCACAGTCTACATTCCTGGACCTTAGCAATTCCCTGAGACTAAAGACAAACTCTCCTGTCACTGAATTATTCTAAGAAATTTAACAAGCAGAAAATATTCTGCACCCCTAATAAGGCATCATCACCTGTGCAGATTGCTTGAGGTATGTGGAGACAGAGTACTTTAGTGTGACCTCAGTCTCTACACCATGGTTCTGATATGTAGGTGAGTCCCTTGGTGCACAACATCCCAGCATCCCATTGGCATGGTTCTGTCTTATGCTCAATTTCTATAGATGCCCTCTTTCTTTTCCATTAGTCATTAATAATCTTTTCTGTGTGAGGAAAATTCTTACTTCCTCTCCCTTCATCTATACTCATTTTCTCTTTCCCTCTCCTTTATTTTTTCCTTTGATTCTATTTGCATACTTTCCCACTTCCCTAGTCTTCATAGAAAAATAGTTCTGGATTCTGAATGTCCAGTGAGTTTCTAAGACCCACTCATTCAATTTAACTTACTGCTTATATATGTGAAACACTGGTTCACATTGCTGTCACATTGGTTTGCAGTTTGCATCTGATAAGGTTGCTGCCAACAAACAAATGAATACAGGGTGCACTGTTAGAAGTGAGCAGTGGCAGCTGAGCCCAGGTAACTGAGTTCATTGAATATACTGCAAAGCTTTAATGAAACTCTGTTTGGGAGGTTTGAATTCAAAGCACACAAGATGCTAAGGGTGTACTCGACCACTGCACCTTCAGCCCCAAAGATCATGGTGATATTTTAATGTGAAATTGTCTTTGAGACACGTTTCATTTGTGTGCACTGTGTTTATACCATTTCATTCCTTCTCTCTATACCAACCCACTTTGCTTCCTCTCTCAGAGCCATGATCTCTTCTCTAATTATTATAGTTACAGAATGATTACTGCAGGATAGTTTCTTCTGGATGTGGCAAGAAAGCTGTTTGTGAAATCTCACATTGCCTAAACAAAACCTGCAAAGCCAACACTAGCTGACAAAAGATTAATTTTAGAATGAGCATATAGGTTTGAAGATTGAGTCATTTAGTTTAAGAACTTGAGAAAAGGATGGAAAGAATAATAATATATGTTCTGATTGAATGGAACAAACTGCCCCTCACAAGTTGGTGCTATTGTTTTCTAGCCCACTACCCCCCACAGATGTATCTTTTGTAATCATTCAAGTATATACAGACAATAGTCATTTTCTCATTTTAGTTAAAGCTTAATGTTTCATGGACTTGGATCTTAGTCTCCTTCCAAACATTTCTCCATTGCAAATCCTCACATATTCCTTGGAAGACAGGATTATTTGAATTTAATGAGATTTTTCTGTTTTCTTCAAGATATGAAATATATATTTATATATATACACAAAAACACAAAATATAAGTTTTCTTTCATGTGTATTCCATGTACTCTATGTTATTTCTTGCTGTTGCTTATTGCTTCCTTCTTTTTTGATATTGATTTTAAAATTTGTTTTTTTTTTTCAATTTATAGCCCAATATCAGTCCTTCTTTTTTTCCAGTACTCCCTCATACAGGTCCTCCTCTCGAGAAGGGGAAGCTTTCCTCTCTGTCACCACCACCAATAACACAATACCCACCTGCACATCAACAAGTCACTGCAGGACTGGGTGCATCCTCTCCCACTGAGGCCACACAAAGCAATCTATTTAGTGACATGAGTTTCACAGGCAGGTAGGCAACAGGCTCAAGGATAGTCCCTGCTCCAGTTGCTGGGATACCTGCGTGAAGACCAAGCTGCTCATCTGCTACAAATGTGCAGAGGACCAAGGTCCAGCCCAGGCTTGCATTTTGGTTGGTGATTTAGTCTCTGGAAGCCACCAAGGGTTCAGGTTAGTTGACTATATATATTGGTCTTCCTATTGAGTTCCCTTTCAGGTCTCTTAATTCTCCCAACTGTTCTGTGAGATTCCCTGATCTCCATCTAATGTTTGGTTGTGAATCTGCATCTGTTTCCATTGATTGCTAGGTGGAGCCTCTCTGAGGACAGTTACGCTAGGTTCCTGACTGCAAGCATAACAGAGTATCATCAATGGATTGGTTCTTGCCCATGAGACAGGTCAATTTGGGGCAATCATTTTGTTGGCTATTCCTTCAGTTTCTGCTCTATCTTTGTCCATGCACATCTTGTAAGCCAGAAACCTTTGGGTCAAAGATTTACGGGTGTATGATTGCCCATATTCCCCCAATGGCAGTCCTGCCTAGCTACAAAAAGTGGTCACTGCAGGATCTGTATCCCTCATTGCTAGAATTGCCCCAGAGACTCTCAGTGGCCTTTTCCAAGACAGGGCTTTAGCAAATCCTAAAGATTTCCCCACCTACTGCCAATTTCCCATCTTTCTTTCCTGCTCTGATTACATATAATCCACCACCTTCCCCTCCCCATCATCCTTGAATATCTACCTTAATTTGCCTTCTGAGAAAGACTCAATCATCTTCCCTTGATAACTCTGTTATTTTGCTTCTTTGGGTCTGTGGACTGTAGCATGGTTACCCTGTACTTTATGGCAAATACTCATAAGTGAGTACACAACATGCATGTCCTTTTGAGTCTGAGTTACCTCACTCAGGATATTTTCTAGTTCAATTGATTTGCTTACAAATTCATGATGTCCTTGTTTTTAATGGCTAAGTGTTCCATTGGGTAGATATACCACATTTTCTGTATCCATTCCTCAATTGAGAGACATCTAGGTTGTTTCCAGCTTCTGGCTATTATGAATAAAACTGCTATGAACAAAGTTGAACACGTGTCCTTGTGGGATGGTGGAGTTTCTTTTAGGTATATGCCCAGGACTGGTATAGTTTTGAGTTAGAACTATCCCCAATCTTCTGAGAAACTGCCAAGTTAATTTTTTCATAATTTTCCTTAGTATGTAAATTTCTAAAGTGATAACTCTGCCTTTGTTCATTCTCTGGTATTTTTCTCTGCCTATGCACCTTAATGTTAACTGCACTCCTTTTTCCAGAGGGTTAAAATTCTCTTGTTTTCTTCACACCATGTGACCTTTAGAATACTGTTCACTTTTCCCCATCTTTTGAGTTTTCTAGGTTATTTATTTCTATTTATGTAGGAAGCCACTTCATAAGCACATCGCCATTACAAAATGGCGATGACATTTGGCTTGCCGTTG
>NW_022196913.1:103318564-103359457 GCF_008632895.1 Mastomys coucha | reverse complement strand
GTTTGTACTGCAGAAGGATCCGTGTGTGCCGCGTCTTTCCTGCCGGCGGGAGATAGCGCGGGACATATTTACTCTACTAAGTGATGTTATTTCAATACTTAGACTGTTACCATTTGTAACTTCCAGGTATCAAGTGTATGTTAGATGAATTGACTATATCTAAAGATACAGGATTCTTTTGTATACAGTTCTTTCCAGAGTAGGAGCTGGATCCCAAGCTCATTTCCATCCCTTCACATACCACCAGGGCTTCAGTGTATCTACCTGAATTTGTTTTCTTTATACTTTTATACTTTGGTATAATTCATGAAAATCTCTTTGTCACTATTTCTTCAACTTTAAAATGGGTAATTCCTTCAGTTATTCAAGGAATGTGTGTCTAAAAGGAAGAGAGTATAAAATAGAGGTTATCAAGAGAAGTATAATCCATGTCTTTAAAAAGTTTTTTTTTTTTATCATTTTTGAGGAAGGCAGAGAAATAAGAACTATATGGTATAATATCAGATGCTTCTATACATTGCAAAGCATAATAGCGTAAGGCCTGGGAGCATGGTATGATGGAGTACATGTTGTTTTAGCTTCAATTTTTAGGGAACTTTTTCCAGAAACTTGAGTAGCATATAGGTAAGCCATGTGGATATTTGGGGGAAAACACTAAAAGCAAAAGGAAGCAGAGGGATAAAGTCCTAGGTAAAATTGGCACAGATGCCCTAAGTACTGAATGTTATAAGATATAAATGAGCTGATAAATGTTAGCTATTACTACATGGCATGGCTACAGTACATATTAGCCACTTTCAAAGAAATATTTATTAAATAGGCAAACTGTTGCATAGGAAGTAGAGTGGCATGCCAATAATTATTGAATTTCTAATATGAACCAGAAACTAATATTATCTGGGCGCTACCCAACTTTCAGGGCTCATAATGCCAACCTATATTAGTTATGAGGTCTTGGGGAAGAGACTTATTCTCTCTGTGGCTGATCTCTTCATTTGCAAAAAATGGGGCTAATTCAGGGCCATCATTCTGGGTGTTGTTAGAATTAAATGAGTTAATCTATATAAAGCAATTACAACAGCATCTGGCACTTGTCAGCCTTCTCCATATTTTTGCAATGATTATCTTATAGAAGAGGACACCTGAGACCCAGTGGATAAAGAAGCTTTTCCAAGTCAACCCGGTCAATGAAAACAGGCAAGAGAAATAGCAAAATTTGTCTGATGGCAAACCTGTTGTGACTCTCTAAGCACAGAGCCCCCACAGATAGGGGGATAGTGATGGAATGTTACCAGTATTCTTTGCTTCTCTGTCCAGCTCCCAGGAGAACAAGCTTGATTGCAGAATCCCAAGAACAATTCTTCAGCAGTGTTTTCCTCGTCTAGCTTTCTGAAAATGGTCCTTATTTTCTAATAAAATGTAACACAGGCATCCTCTGAACTGTAAAGTTTCAGTAGAAAAGGTCCGTGTTTAGTCTCCCCTCAAAAGAGCACCCAATCCTTTGGGGCAAGCTATAATTCCTCTCCAATCCCTATTCAGTAAGGTATGATTGTCACCTAAAATCTTCTATTCATTGCCCCTAAGTGCACCTCACATTTGTTTCCTGATTATCAAAGGATTTAGCTTTTACTCTCTGAATGACACACACCCACAGAGAGGCACCCCATGTTCTCAGCATTGATTGTGTAGCAATTGCCTTAATTCTGACATACGTTATTTAATTCTATTTCTGATGACTTTAAATCACAGTTTGTGTGTGCTGTTCTGTCTCAGCAGATGGCAAACGGACCATTCTTTCTCCATCTGGAGCTGGCATGATGGCTATTTTTGGCTTGAGATTTTGATGACAGGGAATATAAAAGGAGAATTTTTGTTTCTGCTGGTGATTTTCTAGATATTACCCTGCCTTCTTTTTCTCCTGATTTGCTTTGTAGATGTCAACTTTCACATCTTTGTGTTTCAAAATCTGTGAATGCATTTTATCCTCAACTTGCCCTTTCTAATAACTAATCAAAAAAAAAAGGGCTAAAGGAAGTGAAGGAAGAGAGAGATTAAAAAGACTTCCTAACTACAATTGTTTCAGAAAACAAATATCTCATAATAACATTTGCCTCTTCCAAATTGGTTTGGAATTCATTTACTCATCAAGATGCCAAAAGACAAATGAGACCTCAAAATGAGGAACATGAAGTTAGTATATTTGCAAACACACTCAAATGTGTTCTGGTTGTGAGGGCACACATATCTCACCCACTCATTATGACATAATTTATTCCACAAAGTTGTTATTTCAGAAAGCTGTTGGTTGACAGGGAAGCTTAGGTCAGAGAGGAGTAGTTTCTAAAATAAGGCATCTACAAGAGACATTACAGAGCCCCTAACCAGAGATACTAACTTTATAGTTGAACAAACAAGGATTGCGTGGCTTGACCAAGGTCTCAGTAGCTTGTGCAGGTCATAGCCTTGGCTGAAACTCTGTCTCAAACTCATTCAGTCATGCTATGCTCATGAGCTGGCATAAAAATGATACATAAGATTTTATTATAGTTTCAAAAATTATGAGAATCTAGGACATTATTAAGGAGAAATCAGACTCATGGCTTTACATACAGACAAATATGATACACTATCTCATGGCTTCCAAATTCTGTGGCACTTAACATTCTGCAGAAGTATCTTGGAGAATAACACAGAGACAAAAGGCCTCAGTGGCTGTAATTCTAGGGGAATTCTCTTTACCAGGACCCATCATTAAATCAGAACTCTGTTCTCTTCATCCTTTGATATTTTATTCATACATATATTGATATCTTTTATTCCTATATGTGAATACATAGTACATATAATTATATATATTACAATTATACATACATATATATACATACATATAGTAACATACATATACATATATATATATATATACATATATATGTATATATAATTGTAGCTTCAGATGTTAGTTTACTAGGAGACACAATTTTACAGCTCTTACAGTCTTTTCACCCCCATGTCTTAAGTAGGAAAGTATTTGGTACGTGCATCCATTGGGATGATAATCCCTAATGAAAAAATAGGCCATTGATTTTAAGGAGAGCATGGAGGTGGTACACAGGAGTGTTTGGAAGCAGGAAAAGGGAAGGAGAAATGTAATAAAGTTAGAACCAAAAAAAAAAAAAAAGATAGGTTGATAGGTTCACTGGCCTTTTTGTAGCCGAGTAAAACATTAAGTAATTTTCTCAAAGTTACTAGTTGAGGTAATGGTGTCTCAGCATGCCTTCCACAGTCATCCTGCTTTGGAGAGGTCACATAACTAGAAGCTGCGAGCAAGACCAGAGATGTAAGTGATGAATTCCAGCCTGGAACCCGTTCACCTGGTTCTTCAGTAACCTGAGTTACCACAGGGTAAACCAAGAATGTATCTAATCCAAGCAGTTAATTTTTAACCTATCTATAAAGGAATATATTCAAGAATCAAGAAGACCCATTAGAGTAAAACTCCTTCATCTCTGACAGACAGAAATACGAAACAAGTTCTACACCACATCAGAAAACTGAAATCCCGTTCAGGAGCATCAGAGAGGAGTCAAGCAACAGCATCTTCCCTAGGAAATTTCTAACAAGTCACTGCACCTGGGAGCTGGAATACTTCATGTAACCTC
This sequence comes from Mastomys coucha, assembly GCF_008632895.1. NCBI lineage: Eukaryota > Metazoa > Chordata > Mammalia > Rodentia > Muridae > Mastomys > Mastomys coucha. The sequence goes on along the minus strand of NW_022196913.1, from coordinate 103,355,798 downwards.
TTGAGGTCCTCCTTTCACGTCTGAACTGTCATCTGTCTGACAGCTTGTGGTTCTTAAATTTGACATATACTTAGACTGTCTAATTCTGTCTATATCCCTGCAACTACTAAAGTTTCCAGGGTTGTGGGCTCATTCATTTTTTGCTTCATATTTTGTGCTTCATTTTCTTATTCTAAAAAGAACCACACCAAGTTTGTCCTCAAGTCAGCTTCTTGACTGAGCTGTGGGAGACTCCCAGACAGTTGAAAAGGGTAGGACTGGATTGTGATGTCCATTTATCAGCTGCTGGAAATCTACAAACTCAGGTTACTGAAGAACCAGGTGAATCTGGAGGGTGAGTGTAGTATTCAGCCTGGGATTAGTAAGTGGTGAGAATTGGGCATTGCTTCAGTCTTCTTAAAGGAAAACTACAGCTTTTACAAAAAGTAGGAATGGGCCTTATTTCTGGCACTTTGGAATTAGACACAGAGTCACTGACACAGTCTAACAGGGAAGTGTCTTAAAGAAGGAATGATGATCTCCATGCAGCTGGCTCATGCTTCTAGATCCAGATCCAGAGTCTGGGTGATACTGGAGAAACTCATGGAAAATATTGCTAAAGTCTCCCTGAGGCATAGTTGTTTCTGTAATAGACGGTGTTTTGCTTTGTCAGTGTGGATTATATCCTGATTTTCTGCGTGTTTTTTATATTCTGTTGTACTCCATATATTATAGAGTTTAGTTAATGAACATAATGTTAGCATTTTATTCCCCAAAACATCCCCTGTCTCTATTCTGGGATGTTGTACATGTTACATATAGTTTCCTTGCTTTTTGTTTGTTTGATTGATTTTGGTTTGTTTTGGTTTTGTACAAAAATAGTTTTTTCCTTTTAATCTTGGTAAGTGAGTTTGGAGTAATTATGTCTTACTAATGAGGTTACATATAGTTTTCTGTGTATTCTTCCAAATACACTTGAACGAGTGAAGTTCTTCTACAGGCTGGCTGGAGAATCTGTGTGCTATCTCCACCAGTGGGCACTGTCACCATCCGTTCTTTCAGATGACATTTTCCAGGCCTCTGTCTTTTTCACTGCATATACTGACCAGTTTATGCCCAAGAGACCCTCTGCAGTTCTATGGCCTTTCTATCTATTCAGCTCTTCTCTTGCCTCATCTTCTCTCCTCAGTTTCCAATACACCTTCATCTACCCCATCTTGGAATCATGGCCTCTCCAACACATTTATGTGGATCTAACTTCCCAGTATCCTGTGAGCAGGAAACTCTTTCAAGTTGTGAAAATCACAGGGTAGACCTCCTGTATGCTGCCAGTGTTCTCTTTCCTTCTGTAAAGTACTTAGCAACAGAAAGTGTGTGTGAAAACATGCCACTGAGATGCAGCCCACCGTCAAAGTTTTGACTTAAAAATCTAACCAGAGCACTGGCGATTGAAACATAAATGCCTTCCAGACCTCTACTGATTAATACAATTCCTCTTTGATTATATAATAAATACATTTATCTTATTCTGTACCTCACCACATTACTTAGAGATGAAAATTCTAGTGACTGCAATGCATTGCATTGTGGGTATTAGTAACACTTTACCAGTAGCAACAGATACCCAGTACTTCTAGTCAATTTTAGTTCAAACTCTCCACCAGTAAATGTCTGTTTGTTTGGGGTGATAGAACAGGATTGGAGTTCTTCATTTGGATCCCTCTGTCCTCTGATGAATAGGAAACCACTGTGGCTCTGCTGTAGATGACCTCATTCCTCCTTGGGACTGGAGGAGGTTCCTGTAGCAATGCTACTTTATCACAGAATTCAAGGCATCTAAATAATAGTGTTCCATTTTCTTCCCAGATCAGTTCTCTAGATTGTTTCAGTCAGCTATTTTACTCACTTTTAAAGCAAATGATGGGGAATTTACTTCACTGTCAAAGAATCAATGTCCAACATAACATTCATTATACAGAAATGTTATCTAAGTATTGATTAAAATATTAAATTTCTTAAAACTTCATTTACTGATGTAAATTTTAACTTGAGAAAATTGATTTTGATTCTGGTTAATAACAACGTTGTATTTCAGAGTCAACATTACTTGATTTTCTATCCTCCAACATAGATAAGATAGATAAGAAGGCATAAATTGATCAATTTATACTCTATGTTATCAAGATCATTGTGGGAATTCTCACCCAGATATTTCTGTTCCTGATATGCTCTATAGTTTAAATAAAATTTTTATTTTTAAATTCTTAGTCTGTTTATTTTAAAGTATGTAAGACATTTTAGATGACCCCTTTCTGACTGAAATATTAAAGTCTGTTTGGATGGAAACAAATGCATTCAATTTCTTTTTATAACATGAAATTCTCATTTAAATGTGAAGAAATATAGTTTAAAAGATATAGTTTCCATGACAAAGTTTTTTCTTTTTATATCTTGACAACCAGAACATTTACTGGCTTCTTGCCACACTGAGAATTCACAATCCAATTAAACTAAGCAGTTTTAATCACTTAATTAAAGAACAGTTCTTTAAATTGAGCATGAGAGTAGGGTTAAATAATCCCAAATAGATTTAAAAATTGCTTTGGGAGGATAAGAGGGAGTCCATCTCTATTTCACAAGGATACTTCAAATGTAACCAGCTGTCCTCTTGCTTTTCTCTGCCTAATGAAGGTCCTGCTTGTAGTTAGTTGGAGAGCTACTTCAGTGGTTAAGAGTGCACATTGCTTTTAGCATCCATTTTGGGTGGCTCATACCTTCAGTAATTCCAGCCTCTAGGGCATGTGATTACTTTCACCTTAGCAGGCATCTACACACACATGTGTACATAGCCCCTCCCCCCACACATATTTAAAAACATAATAAAAAGGAACCTCTTTAAGAAAGATGACCATAGCTCATTCAAATACAGCTTTTTGTTTAAGTCAAACAGACTTCATTAATGCTGTGTTTGTGTTTCTTTTTCTTTGTAAGAGTAGTGGATAGGGATGAACTGGAAGGCTACCTACCCTTACTTATAACCTGGGTCATATTTTGTTTGTAATATTGAAGCCCTCTTTTTAACCAAAGATGATAATGAAAACATTTTTCACATTGCCTAATGAAATCTTCACACCCATTATTTCTAGTGGTTATACATTGTTCCCTTAAATAGATTTTCCATGTTTACTAAATTAGACCATATATTAATACTGTTTGTAATGTTAAATATGATCAACACAGCTAACATCATCTCTTTCCAGCTATAACCAACTATTCATTCCAAGTTGTGACGTACACTTAGGCTGTAAAGTTACCTGTGTGACCAGGAGGATGGCTCAGTGGCTAAAGTGCTTGTTATGTAATTCAAAGAACAGGAGTTGGTTCTTTGGAACTAACAAAAAGGAAGAAGGAAACAATGGCCTCCATAGAGTTTCTGATGGCCTCCACATGTGCTCTATGGCACACATGCTTCTACACTTTCCATCATATACACAAAAATAAAACATACACAAAATTAAAAATAATAAAATATTAAAACAATGAAACTGCAGTAGGTACATTCAGAGAAAGTAACATTCGACCCCTCTCAGTTGGACAGCATATGCCACTAAGTCCAGTGTTTTTATTGGCGACTATGTCCATCCGGAAGAACAGGAAGCTTTTTAGTACATAGACCAGCTTGGCTGTTGGAAGTAGCATAGGCTTTGAGAGAATGCCAATGGGATGATTCCAAACAATGTAGTACATCTTATATTTCTGTTTATATGTAAACATATTTGTGAGCCCTCAGACAGATAAGGGGCAACTGATCATTAATTCAATGCTACATCCTTTATGCTCTGTAAAACAATCAATACAGAAATGCTTAACTTCTGTTGCCTATGGATCTTTGGATGGTTGGCTTGGTTTTGGTTTTGGTTTGTTGTTTTCAGCATTATAATTGGCATTTAAAGACAATAATGGGTTTTCACTATAGGTCAGACACTTCTAATATGAGAATATAAAATGCCATATACTCTAAAATATGCTGTTTCTTGGGGGCTTACATGGTGCCAAAACTGGAATATTCCACACCATGAAACTATTGCAGGTAAAAAATTATTAAAAGAATTGTATGAAACTAATTCCAGGCTGTTTACATAGGTACATATTAAGCACAATGGAGGTTATGTTTAAATTTGGATTCCATTCTTATTCATTAGCATATGTAAGTAGACCAAAACTCAAATTATCTGAAACATCATGGCTCAAACTACTTCATATAATGGATTGTCAACCTGTGTGATATTCATATTTAGAAGTGCTTGAGATATTTTAAAATTATTCTTGCGGGTAAACTGTAGATAATCATGGTTTGAGGAATGAAGATAAGGAACATTATCCTTGAATGATCTCTTTAGAATATTAGCAAATAATGATTGAATCATTATCACCCATGGGCCTGTGTTTGAAGGTTCCATGGACAGAATTCATAATGCTAATCTAGCTGTATTGTTTTGGAAAATGGACAGTGGCATGAAGTGATGAGAATACTGGTGATTTGAGCTGAATTGAATTGAAGCTGAGTTGGCCTCTGCCACTTATTAATTCTGTGCATTTAGACTCAATGCTGTTCATTGCTGATTTCTTATGTTCTTATCACTGGATGTGGCAAAGCTGGGAAGCTTCTATCATGACTATGAAATACATATTCTGAAAAGTACAGTGAATATTAGTAAGGAAGCACACAGTGAAGTGACTGGGGGAAATTCTACACACAGATCTAAATTAAAAGTGTGTGTGTGTGTATACATTACTTTTTCAAATGCTCAAGGATTCTGTTTCTCTATTTGGAAAAATAATGATATCAGTATTTAGGAATGTTGTGAAAGATTAAAGAAGACAATTGATGTATTATGTGCAATGGAGTTCTTAAAATATCGTGTTAGTTGACTGACTTATATCATCACATTGTACTATTTTCTCTTCCTCTTCTCCAATTCAGATATTACTATGTATCCCAGTATGTTTTCCAAATACTAACTTCTTGTCAAGAAATGATTGCTGTATGTCATTTTGATATGGTGTTCTTTTCATAGTGCCTTCATGCTAACAGGTTGTTTTTAATCTATAGATGTCAAAAAATACTTAATAGTAGATGCAAATCCCAAAGAAATGCTTTTTCTTAACAGCAGTTTGCTGCCTTTTCTAAAGCCAAAGTTACCCTTAGGTAACTGAAGCCCGACTAATTAATCTCCTCTTACATAAGCTAAAACTTTTGATAATGAAAGACTATAAAAAGAAAAAAAATACTTTGTATATCAATGTTTAAGTATGTGTTCATTTATGTGTATATACAAAAATAGGTGTGTATAAAGAAAGGTAGATGGCAGATAGCTGGTCAGTGCTGGTAGCTTGGGTAGGCAGGTAGGTAGATGAGCACCATAGATAGACACAAAAAGAAGTTGAGAGGTTACATAGATGGCTCAGTGGCTAAAGTGCTTGCTATGCAAGTAATAGTACTAATCTCTGATCCCCAACACACATTTAATAGTCCATGTGGCAGCACCAGCCTATAATTCCAACAATTTTATATATACATACATATATATCATGTACATATACATACACACATATACATACATACATACATACATACATAAATACATACATACTTATACACATATATATCCTGTAGGTTTTCTGACCCTCCACTCTAATTGATTGGTGAGCTCCAGATTTAATGTGAGACCCTGTCTCTAAAAGTTCAGGTGGCAATTAATAGGAGAAAATAGTTGATGACCTCTGGCTCACACAAACACAGACACGGGGTGGGGAGATTGGGGGAGAGAGGTAGGGAGAGTCTTAGATTATAATACATAGTTATCCAGATCTTGAAAATATTACACCATGCACCATGACCGACCTCCCTGTCTCCCCGTCTTAAAACTTAGACTTCTGTGTACAAGCATAAACCTCTTTTCACAGTTTCTGCCTTTCTATTAAAACTTTAAATGTCTTAGTACTTAAATTCCTAATTGTGTGAGTCAGATTTCCAGATATTAAAAAATGAATAATTGTCAAAAATATGTCACTTAAATAAAAGAGATTACTTTAACTAAAAAGACACTTGTTAGAAGTTTATTTCTGATCACTGAGAAAAATGATGAATTGCCTAAGGCAGTGGTATCTACCAGTGGGTCATGACACCTTTAGGGAACTAAACAACCCTTTTACAGGAGCTACATAAGAGTATCGGGAAACAGAAATTCACATTTCCATTCCTAACAGTAGGGAAATTACAGTTATGAAACAGTAACAAAAATAATATTAGGGCTGGGGGTCACCACAACATGAACAACTGTATTAATGTGTTGCAACATTAGGAAGGTTGAGAACCATTGAACTAAGGTCAACTTGATTCTCACTATTCAGTCAAAACCTGCTCTTCAGCTTCAAAGTTTGCACTTGAAAGGCTGCATGTCTGAATCTGAGCTTTATTTTCTCCCACCGTGAACTTGTGGTTTTTGTGAAGAAACAGAAATAATAAAGTATGTAAGGGGAATAAGTTTGCACATGCTCCTCTACAGAAAGAACCCATTTGCATTTTGTTAGAATCCAGCAAGTATCCACCAAGCTGCTTCAGGTCTGACTGTGTAAACGAGATGCTCCCTCCTTCATTAGTCTTGGGTGCAATGCCACGGAGTCAAGTAAGATATGACTCTGCTGAGAAGCTGCCAGAGAAATCGCTGAAATGCAAAAGATGTGGGTAGTCATTGTCTCATTAAGTGATCTTCAGACAGTTACACAGAGAAGATGACAGACAACCTATGTCTAAGAGCCTAGCTAGATGTGCCTGAATGACAGAGAACTTTAGCTGTGTTTCTTGATACATGTAGCTTTATAATTTGCCAACACATGTTTCCTCTCCATTTCTCATTTTTTCCATTGCCTCCTGCTTTTATATACTCTAAGTTAAATTTTCTGTTACAATACTATGTTTGTTAGAGATTTCTCATTGGTGTGAAAGAATATCTGACATTAACATCTAAACAGAGGAAAGTTCCTCATGGTTCCAAGACTGTCATTCTATCACAGTGGTGTGGGTGTGGCCAAGTAGAACTGTTCTTATCATAGTAACCCATGGAGCAGAGAAAAGGAAATACAGGAAGAGGTTAGGGTAAGGTATAGCCATTAGAGTTACAGCCATATGGCTCAATGTAGGCCTCCCTTCTGATTTTCATCATCTCTGTATATCTTACCATGATTCTATCAAGGGAATTATCTGCTTGCTAGGCCAGTGCCCACATGACCTAATTATCTCCAGATATTTTGTCACACACACAGCCAGAAGTGTGTTTTTTTTTTTTAAGATTTATTTATTATTATAAATGAGTACACTGTAGCTGTCTTCAGACCACCAGAAGAGGGCATCAGATTTCATTATGGGTGGTTGTGAGCCACCATGTGGTTGCTGGGATTTGAACTCATGACCTTCGGAAGAGCAGTCGGTGCTCTTACCCACTGAGCCATCTTACCAGCCCCAGAAGTGTGTTTTTTAATATAATCATGTTAAAATGTAAATAAAGAGAATATCCACTGGGAGTAGTGGCACACGCCTTTAATCCCAGCACTTGGGAAGCAGAGGCAGGCAGATTTCTGAGTTCGAGGCCAGCCTGGTCTACAGAGTGAGCTCCAGAACAGCCAGGGCTATACAGAGAAATCCTATCTCGAAAACCAAAAAAAAAAAATCCACTACAAGAGAAAAAAATACAGGAGGAAATTAAAAAAAAAAATAGATTAACCATCCCAAGCACCAACATTTTACCTTTGACCCGAGCTGTTGTTTGAAGGAACCTGAGATACAACTGTCAGGGTGCAACTGTTTTTCACTCAGTTGTCATAGTATCCCTAGACATAGTATCACACTTATTAACTGAGACTTTGAACTAATATTAACTAGAAGGATTAGGTGTCTGTTGCTATTGGTACGATATTACTAAACCTCACAATGAAATGAATCACAGTCACTAGAATTTTCATCTCTAGATAATGTGGCCAGGTATAAAATAAGGAGGAATTATATTAATCAATAGAAAAAATTGTAATAAATACTGCATGGGATGTCACTTTCTGACAATGTTGAAGGCTCTTCCAGAAGAAAGGGTTATGCTAAAAGAAATTAATTACTGATATCATACTTGTTCTGAAAACCAGTATCCTGATAGATTTAAAATTTAAAATTACAGGATTTTATCCATTTTCCAGATTTAACATTTAAAAGTATCACTTTCAAATAGTGGGCAATATGTTGCAATGTAACACTTGTTCTTTTATCACCCAATCCAACTACCCATTATTGCTTTCAAGATAATAATCAGAACTAGTAGCAGCACAAACAAACAAGGAAATTATAGTTCCCTTTCAAGAAACAAATAGTTTTTTACCTAAAATAGATTTTCAGATATGATTGAAAGGAAGAAGAGAACGTGCATGGGAAGGCACATCTCAGAGTATTGTATGACTAGGCAATAATTTATTAACAAATGGCATGGTCTTGGTCACTGTTCTATTCCTATAGACAGCATACCAAGGCAACTCTTATAAAATAAAGCATTTAATTGGAAGCTGGCTTATGATTTCTGAGGCTTAGTTCATTAGCAATATGCCAGGGATAATGGTCCTGAAGCAGTAGCTTTGGAGGGAGGAAGGGAGAAAGGGAGGGAAGGAGAGAGAGAGAGAGAGAGAGAGAGAGAGAGAGAGAGAGAGAGAGAGAGAGAGAGAGAGAGAGAGAGAGAGAGAGAGAGAGAGACAGAGACAGAGATAGAGACAGAGACAAACAGACAGACAGACAGACAGACAGACAGATAGACAGACAGACAGAGACAGAGAGACAAAGAGAGAAAGAGAGAGAGAAAGCAGGAGTGCCTGGGCATGAGTTTCTTGAAACCTCAAAGCCAACCCCTCCCTACCCAGTGACATACTTCTTCCTACAAGGCCACATCTCCTAATCCTTCTAATCATTCCAAATAGTGCCACTCCCTGGTGACTAAGCATTTAAATATTTGAGCCTATGGGAGTCATTCTTACTCAAACTATCATAGGCACTACCTTTTATTTATGACTTGACTTGATATTCAGCAAGGTTGAAAATTACCTCTAGTGGCATGGAAGGGCTCAAATTAGAGCTTAATTTCTGTCTTATATTACTGGTAAGTGTCAAAAATCACAGAAATGAGGACAATAAAACAGATTTATTATGCTATATGAGAACCCACCATTTGATTATATTTCCCAGAAATCCAGGGAATAACTTTTTACTATGCTTATAACTAGTGGCATAGTAAGGGATCCCCTAATGCCTACCTCCTGTAGACTGACATTTTCTCTTTAGGGTGTGGTTAAGATCCTTCAACCCTTCTTTGAAGGGAGAACAAAACCTCATGAGAGTAAATACAGAGACAGAGTGTGGAGACTGAAGGAAAGTCCATCTATAGACTGCCCCACTTGGGGATCCATCCCATATACAGACACCAAACCCAGACACTATTGTGGATGCCAACAAGTGCTTGCTGACAGGAGCCTGATATAGCTGTCTCCTGAGAGGGTCTGCCAGAGCCTGACAAATACAGAAGTAGATATACACAGCCAACCATTGGACTGAACATGGGATCCACACTGGGGGAATTAGAGAAAGTACTGAAGGATCTGAAGAGGTTTGCAATCCCATAGGAAGAACAACAATATCAACCAACCATTACCCCCAAAGCTCCCAGGGACTAAACCACCAACCAAAGAGTACACATGGAGCGACCCATGGCTCCAGCCACATATGTAGCAGAGGATAGCCTTGTAAGGCATCAATGGGAGTAGAGGCCCTTGGTTCTGTGAATGCTCGATGCCCCAATGTAGGGGAAATGCTAGGGCAGAGAGGCAGGAGTGGGTGGGTTGGAGAGCGCCCTCATAGAAGCAGGGGGAGGAGGGAGGGGGTAAGGGGTTTCTGTAGGGAAAAGTGGGAAAGAGAATAACATTTGAAATGTACATAAGTAAAATACCCAATTAAAAAATAAATAAGTTCAACAAAAATAAAAATGAAAGCATAAAAGTAAAGAATGGCAGATGTATATATTGAAATAAACATTCTAGTATCTTAGAGAAGATAGCATTCTGTATTAGCAGGGACCACATGATAAAACCTGTCTTTCATAAGCAATGCTGATAGAATTGGCATGAAATTTAAACTAGCAAAAATTATGTATTGAATGACAGGAATTGATGACAATGATTAAAAGAAGGAGATTGCAAAATAAGTACCAAGGTACTACTAGACTTTGCTAACCAAAAAAACTGGCACCAGTTACCAAAATTTAGAATTACAGGATTTTATCCATTTTCCAGATTTAACATAGTTCACATCCATGGTTATATACTCAGAAAATAATATTAGTGTCATCTAATCTAGGAAGAAATAGTAAATATAATAGTTCATCTTGTAATTCTTTCCCACAAAAATTGGTTGCATTTTCCAGAATAGGCACCAGGGAGAAGAATAGCACAGATGATTTGAAGATAGCTGATTATAGGTTCTATGCTGACATTAATGTCATGGAAACTAGAATGCCATTTTAGTCTTCTGGTTATAATGAGATTAAATATTAGTTATGACATGTTAGATTTCTCAGATCTTTCTAATAATGGATACAACGAGTTCACATATTGTGACTCAGTTCTTCAGGTAAAATTAACAGTGGGTGATTATTGTCATGGAATTAAACTCCCTGGAATCTTAAATGACAGAAATCAGTACTAGTAGAGGTAAATTTGTAAAACCCATCAATCAAAAGCAAGGGAGAGACAAGGAATCAAAGCATATATATTTATTTTGTTTTATAACATGAGCCTGTTTATCTGTCTCTGGTAAAACTTGGAATAGCTAATAGACATGGCAAGCATAGCCAAAGTAGTCTTTGAAGCTGACCCTTACTGCATACACTAAAATAGTCAAATCAGAATCAGTAACTAATTCCTATATGGCTCATAAATAGATTGATGTTGTCATATTCCTTAGAAGTAGTTGTGATGGAAAATTTTCTACTGCTCTGTTAATTATGTTTACATAACTATGACTAAATACTTAATAATAACAATTTATGAAAGAAAATAATTATTTGGATCACATATTATGAGGTGTTAATCCATTTTGACAGAGGGAGAATGGTGTAAAAGAGCAGTTAACATGGTAACCAGAATGTGGAGCAAAGGATGATGGATGAAGGGGCTGGACAAGATACAGCCATAACTATTAGCCAACAATGATCTACTCACTTCAACTTTTCACTACCTACCTATAATCCCTTCATCCAGTGAATCGATCAAGGAATTAATCTATTGATTAGGTCACAGTTGCTCGTTATCTAATCATTTCCAAATAGCCCATCTGTAAGTGACAAATACCAACACAAGAGCCTGTAAGGAAACATTTCATACTTAAATCATAACAACTATACTGTTCACTGTATATCAACAAACTCCTTGTCAATGAGGACCTGAGACAGAGAGAAGGGGTGTTCTCTGGGGCAACTACCTTCTTGGTACACTCGTTCCTTCATTGGCAGAAGAGGACTGGAGACACAGGATAAGACTTAGCATCCCCAGGGCAACTTTCAACCAAGAAACAAAGGTCTTGGGAAAGGAGACTGGGAACATAAATCCTCTAGCATCCCATTCTTTAGAAGAAAAATCCTGAATCACTTCTTCCAACATTCTTCCATCAATTCCCAGAAAGACGAATCTCCAGTATCTCATAGAAGTTCAATATCAGAGTGTATTAGCTTCTCTTCCTTCCTAGTAACATTTTCTCTAGGAACTTAAGCCCAATGAAATAAAATAAAGTAGGAAGGATGAAGGATATCTTCAAATTTGATTAAAATGTTCTAGGCTCAGGATCAAGACTTCAATTTATGTGTACAAGAAATAATTGGAATGAAGTTTTGATCAGTTATAGGAGAGCTCTTTTTAAATGGCCAGAAAATATGTATTTTATGCACAACGATGATAAAGATGATGGTAGATTTTTTTCTTGAAAACACTGTTCTCAAAATTATAAAACCACAACTTTATAGCCTTGATATATATTTAAGCTATAAATCTACATATAATAAATATATTCTTCAAATATTTTCACAATCAGAAAATGTGTTCTGGAAATTTAAAGTCAGTCTTTCAGGCAGAAGTATTTCTAGACCAAAATATAGATATTTATATTACCATGAAAAGCATTAAAAAAGAAAATATTTGTGTATATATAATGAATGCTAGTTTCTAGATATTTAAAAGTTTCTAAAATTTTATAGCTACAACAAAATAACAATATCCTAAGACTTATGGAAAGAGCTAGTTAATCAAAGATAATGAAAATGGAGTCATTAATGCAAAACAACTATACTGATTGATTATACAATGCCAAATGATTATACAATGCCAAAAACATAAAGACAGGAAACATTATGTGTTTTAAAAGGTTATATTATGAATATATGCAGAAAGTAATGATTAGTTTAAACTAAAAGAGGACATCAATTTAAAGAAGCATGGGGAGGGTTTGGAAAGAGAAAAGGGAAGGAAAAGTGTTGTAATTAAACTATAACCTTAAAAAAGAAAAAGTTAGAATAAATTAAAGAAAGAAAAGAAAGGAAATGAACAGTTAGTAAAAATAGTAATGTTCATGCAGATATAAATGACCTTAAACTAAAATCAAACATGTAAGTTATAGGAGTGGATTTTTTAATAGTAAGATATACACCTAGGCTTCTTACAAAGGACACACACACACACATACACACACACATATATGTATATATATATGCATACATATATATACATATATACATATATATACATGTGTATAGACTTGGCCCAGAGAGTGGCAGTATTAGGAGGTTTGGCCTTGTTGGAGTGGTCTTGCCTTTTGGGAGGAAGTGTGTTATTTTGGGAGTGGGCTTTGAGACCTTTCTTCTAGCTGCCTGGAAGATAATGTCTCCTGGTTGTAGTTGGATCAAGATGTAGAGCTCTCAGTTCCTCCATTGATATGCCTGCCTGGATGCTGCCATGCTTCCCATATTGATGATAATGGACTGATCCTCTGAACCTGGAAGCCAGCCCTAACTAAATGTTGTCCTTTATAAGAGTTGACTTGGTCATGGTGTCTCTTAACAGCAATGGAAACCCTAACTAAGACAGGCTGTATACATGACTATCAAACGCATAAACACAGAGAAAGTCAGGTCAAAGGATTACAAAGTGATATTATAATAGAGATTTGTGGGCTTGTGTACCAGAGGCTTTCACAGAGATCTCTGGCCCCGTCTGGTACGAGAGTTCAGGTGAAGGGAAGGGAGCATAGGCAGGTTACTCAGTTACAATAGGGCTGCCCTGCACTGAGGGTGAGGTCAACTAGCCAGTGAGGAATGCAGTGCAGCTTCAGGCGGTGTTTGGGAGAGCAGACCTCTTCCCAAGTGTTAAAGCTCTTAGAACAAAACACTCAGATGACAGAGTAGTTCTCACATACCTTTAATTCCCTAGATAGGATTTATATACGCTTTTGGGAGTGATTCAGGGTTCGACAGTAGGCACATCTCATTCATTTGGACTGAGAGCTTGGGGAATCCTTATTTGCATGTAGGAAGGCTTGCTGTTGCCTATATGTGACCGATATGACACACCTGTCCTGCAAGGGAGCTGTGGGAGGCTGTGACTGTGACAGGAGTCAAGGGCCCAGGAGGAATAATCGAACACCTTCTGTCCCACGCAGGCAGAAATTACCACCTGCAATCTCCAGATTCCAGATCTTTGCTCGACCAGGAACAGGTTGCTTGCAAAGCACACCACCCCACAAAGATTATTAAATATATTATTAAATAATAAAATATTTTTAACATAATCACAATGCATGCAATATGGATAAAATAAAAACAGACAAGCTCATAATTATAGTCAATGATTTAAATATCCTTCTGAGAAATGTATCAAATACTATCATAAAGTTGTCACTAGAAATTAAGTAGAAATATTTATATTTTTAGGCCATAACAGTAAGCAATAGCAAAATGAATATTCTCTTGAGGGGCAGGAGGAATATTTGTTGAAATGAAACTAATTTGTTATTAAAAACTATGTCAATAAATTTAAAAAGAAAAAAAATCCAGTTTAGAGAAAATTCACCCTTTGTCCACAATGGAAATAAATTTGAAGTTCATCACAAAAATTGTTTTTAATTGAAATTAAGTTTGAGTTTATGTTCAGGAATTTTTCTCCTGTATCAATGTGTTCAAGATAGCTCCCCACCTTCTCTTCCATTCGTTTTAGTATGTCTTGGTTTATGTTGAGGTCTTTGATGACTTCTACTTGAGTTCCATGTAGGGTGATAAATATAGGTATATTTGCATTCTCCTACATACAGAATTTCAGTTATATGTAGATCAGTCCCATTTGTTAAAGATCCTTTATTTTTTCTATTGTATGGTTTTGGATTTGCTAAAATTCAGGTGTCCATAGGTGTGTAGGTTGGAACTTCTAGTGGATGGGAGGGGGACATCAACCCACCCACAAAATCTTTGACCCAAAATTTGTCCTTCCTACAAGATGTTCAGGGATAGATAGATCAGGGATTGAGTGAACCAAGCTATCACTGGCCTAACTTGAGACCCATCCCATATGAGAAAGATAACTCTTGGCACTATTAATGATACTGTGCTATGTTTGCAGATAGGAGCCTAGCATAACTGTCCCCAGTACATGGAAACTCATGCAGAGATCCACAACAAAACAGTAGGAAAGTGCAGGGAGTCCTGTGGAAGAGGTAAGAATATGATTGAGCTTAGGGGTCAAAAATGCCACAAGAAGACCTAAAGAGTCAACCAACCTGGGTCCATGGGGACTCTCAGAACCTGAATCACCAAACAAAGAGCATGCAGGGGCTGGACCTAGGCCCCCTACACATTGGGGTAGATGTGTAGGTTGGTCCTCATGTGGATCCCCTAACAATTGACTCTGTTTTCTGCCACTGCACCCCTTTCCCTTAGCTGGACTGCCTGATTGAACCTTAGTGGAAGAGTCTGTGACTTGATGTAGGGTGGTACAGGGAGGGGTTGGGGCTTTCCTCCCTCTCAGGAGAAGGGGAGAATAATAGGGAAAGAGATCTGTAATGGTGGGACTGGGAGGAAAGAAGGGAGAGATGCTGTGATTGGGACGTAAAGTGAATACATTAATTAATGAAAAAATCCTGTTTATACATTGCCAGTGGACTGAGAATAAATTCAAGAGAAAAATTAGACAGTGTTTATTATACTAAATGAAAGTTAAGTATATAAAAAACAAAATATAATAAAAATTTGTACTGGAAAAGTTAAAAGCTAATCCAAATTATCAATAGCAAATCAAGGAACCATGCCCTTGTGATTTCTGATTAATATTGCCCAAGAAATGTCATTGGACAAAAGACATTCTCTTTCCTGTCATTCAACCCAGGATACAAGCCTTACTTAAGAAGCATATTAGAAAAATGGAGGGGCTTTAACTGGGAACTGGGAGGGGGAAATAAATAAAGAAGGACAGGAGGAGATGAAAATATAACTAAGAAAATTTAAAAAGAGCATTAAGGAATCCTATTATTTTTATTTACCTAATATGAAATACTTACAGGTATATAAAAAAGAAGCTCAGGCACTCGAGTTAACATTTCTGCCAAAAGATACAGACTGTCTAATAAACTCTCCAGTCTAGGAATGAGTGGTTACTCATGGGAATCCTCAAGACTCCCCATGTGATACAGGCTATCATGGTTGTCCTTTACTGTGTCCCAGAAGTGGGATGCAAATTTCAGTTGCTAAAGAAACCATGAAATTCTTACACAGGACTTAGGGAATTTGAGCTAGGTCTTTGCTAAAAGCTTCTTCCCTGAGGAGGCTGACAATGAGGAGAACTAACCAACAGTTCTACCTAGCTATGATATCTATTATCGTCAGATAATGACCTATTTGGCAAGATATGCCTAAAGATGTCATAATGACACCCAGAGCTTGGCAGTAACTGACAGCTATCTAATTAGAACTTTTGGTATTATTTGATAATACATTTACTTTTCAAATTTATTTTTAATACACTTTATTTAAAATAATGTGTTGCTTTAAATAAGAACGTCCCTCATTGGCTCATATACTGAATGCTTAGTCAACAGGGAGTGGAACTGTTTGAAAAGTTTAGAAAGATTAGGAGGAGTGGTCGTGCCGGAGGAGATGCATCACTGGGAGTGGGCTTTGAGGATTCAAACGGCCACAACATTTCCAGTTTATTTTCTTTTCCTCCTATTTGCAGATCAGGTTGAGAGCTGTCAGCTATTCCTGCCACCACACTTTTGTTCTGCCATCATGGACTCTAATTCTCTGAAACAGTAAGGCAATTAAATGCTTTCTTTCATAAGTTGCCTTGATTATGGTGTTCTATCATAGCAATAAAAAAGAAACTATGAGATGATTGTGTGGGTGTGTGTTTGTGTGTATGTAACAATAACAAAGAAAAAGAGGCTGTGAATCTGAGAGGGAGTATTAGGTTTTCATGGAAATGGCTGAATGTAGGACATGTGTGACCTTGTTACCAGACAGGCATAAGAAATGGTAAGGTTGAATGAGCTCAGACCCCAGGAATCTCAGATTTGAGATAAGCAGGATTGGAACCATTCCCTACCTGCCTCTACTTGCTATAGAAGGTGTAACTATCATACCCCTTTGAGGGCCATGGACACTGTGTCATGTAACATAAACATTTGGAATTCTTTTCCATGTTAATGAGGTATCTAGATGGCCCTCAGCCAATGAGCTTGTCTTCTTGGGCATTCCTTCCTGCAAAAGGTACTTGTTTCAAATAAAGTATATGCATTCACATCCACTATCAAGTAATCCAGTAAGAATAAGCAAGGATTGTCTGGGAGTCACCTTAGGGAAGGTCCTCATATTAAAGAGCCTCACCTGAAACTCCTGAAGAAGGCCTTCTTTCCTCCTGCCCTTTTACTCACACTGAATCAGATCAGGTTCCACCTGTCTAGAACTCTGCTTTCACCTCTCCACCTGACACACAGATGCTCTAAGGTAAAGGTAGACCTGTGAGCCTCCAGTTCCTGATTCCCCTCATGGTACTATACTGTTTGCATTTGGGTATTCAGAGAGGAGGCCAGTAACCACTGTGGACTCCTCTATTTGGACTTTGTCCTGTCTTTTCTTGTCAGCCTTCAGGGAGAGAAGCAGGGCATAGTACAACAACTGAAGGGAGGAGAGGGAAAGGGGAAAATAATGTAATTACGTTTTAATAAAAAATGAAAATATACTTATATAAAAGAAGGTATCTTGGTTGAACCAATATCGATAAGGAATGGATGAGCAAACTCTGGTATAATAATACACTAGTGTAAAATGAAACATTGAAGTCTATGCTATAGTCACTTTCAAAATGCTTATAATATAGGATAGATCCCCAGGTGGGGCAGTCTCTGGATGGTTTTTCCTTCAGTTTCTGCTCCACACTTTGGGTCCATTTTTCCCCCTGTGATTATTTTGTTCACCCTTAAGCACTGAAGCATCTACATTTTGGTCTTCCTTCTTCTTAGGCTTCATATGGTCTGTGAATTGAATCTTGAGTATTCTGAACTTTTGGGCTAATATCCACTTATCAGTGAATGCATCCCATGTGTGTTCTTTTGTGACTGAGTTACCTTGTGTATTCTTTTGTGACTGAGTTACATTGCTCAGGGTGATATTCTAAAGTTATGGATGCTGGGAAGTGCTTGTTGATAGAAGCCTGATATGGTTGTCTCCTGAGGCACTCTGCTAGAGCCTCACAAATACAAAGGAGGAAGCTCACAGCCAACTGTTGGACTGAGCTCGGGGGGTCCCAGATGGAGGAGATGGAAAAGAGACTGAAGGAGCTGAAGGGGTTTGCAGCCCCATAGAGGGAGCAACAGTGTCAACAAGTCAGACGCCCCCCTGGAGCTCCCAGGAACTGAACCACCAACAAAAGAATACACATAGAGCAACCCATGGCTCTAGCCACGTATGTGGCAGAAGATGGCCTTGTTGGACATCAGTGGGAGGAGAGGCCCTCGGGCATGAGGGTGTTCAATGCCCCAGTGTAGAGGAATGCCAGGGCAGGATGATGGGAGTGGGTGGGTGGGGGAACACCCTCATAGAGGCAGGGGGAGGAGGCAGGGGAAAGGGGGTTTCTGGAGGGGAGACCTGGAAAGGGGAAAACATTTGAAATATAAATAAAGAAAATATCCAACCAAAAATGCTTATATAACAAAGCCAGACAAAAATGACTTATTCAGTTATTGTAAAATCCTAACCATTTCAAACTCATCTATAAAAACAGAATTATATTATGAACAATATAATATATAACATATATAACAATTATGTATAATATATAACAAATATGCAAAGTATCTCATTATTTGTTCATTTTATTTTATGTTTTTGTGTGTGTGCTTGTGCATGTGGATGTGTGTGTGTGTGTGTGTACCTGTTTGTGTATGACTTTAAGTGTGTGTGTGCCATGGTGTGAATCTGGAGGTCAGAAGACAACTCTGAGTGTTGTTTCTCACCTTGTACTTTGAAACAAGGTCTCTTGTTTATTTTGCTTATGCCAGGCCAGCTGGACCACAGGCTTCAGAGATTCTCCTGTCTCTGCCTCCAACCTTGTCACAGGTGCACTGAAACTGCAGATGTAGTTTTACTGCATCTAGCATTACATATGTTCTGGAAATCTGAACTGGGTCCTCACACTTGCACAGCAGGCGCTTTAGCCTGCGAGCCTTCTCTCATAACTCTTCAGATCAATTTTTATCATTGTGTAGGGTCATGAGAGGAGAGGGAATAAGAGGGAGATGATTAAAAAAATAGAAAGAGAAAACATTAGGACTGGTATACACCTTTACTGTTTTGATTGCAGTCATGATGTACATCACCAGAGAAATGCACATGTCACCAGGGAAATACAAATTAACAAACCAATGAGAACGTTGCATGCCTATCACTGTGATGAAAGTTGATTATTCCAGTTGCTGATGAAGATGTAGAACTATGTTCCCCATTTCACAAGACAATTGTCACAAGAGATATTTCAAACAAAGTATCCGATGAAGATTAAAAATATTAAATCTCAGGCTGAAGAAATGGCTCAGCTAGCAAAGTGCTTACTGTTCAAGCATAAGGACCCTAATTCAATCCCTAACATTACCTCAACAAAACCAGGTATCCTTGACATCCCAGCACTAGATAAGTAGAGATTGGGGGATTCCTCGGGTTTGCTGACTAACCCAGGATAATCTGGTTTGTGAACTCCAGGTTAAGTGACAAACTCTACTTCATAAAAGTAGTGGAAAGATACTAAGAAAGATATTGACTACTGACCCCCATATCCACGTAAGTACCTAGACACAGATGTCCTTCTGCCATGAATATATACACATTCATAGAATAATAAATAAGCAGTAAGGAGGGAGAATAGGCTATAAGCCTCATTGTGGGGCATTAGGTCATTACACGAAGTTGTGAAGAAGTATTTTCATACATAACTGTGTTGGGGAGGCATCATTTTGAGCAAGAAGATAAAGAAGATATTTAGATAATTCAGAGAAAATCTAAGTAATTGTTGTCGGTGTTTAGAACTCATGTAAACAGAGTCTCTTGGTCATAGAATGTATAAGAGATACATCTGAAGGAGAGGCAGGTACAGCTACAGAGAACTGAATAGTTCTGTAGAGGGATGGAAGATATCCTGGTAACTCCCATCTTCCTTTTGATTTTTATTTTTATAACTATTTATTTATTTACATCCCCAAATCTGCCCCCTTTCTTGGTACCCTCTCACAAAGACCCGCTTCCATTGCTGTCTCCTCTGAGACTGTAGGGTCCCCTGAGTATCCCCACACCCTGGAATATCATGTCTCTGCCAGATTAGGTGCTTCCTCTTCCACTGAGGAAAGACAAGGCAACCCTGTTAGGGAACAGATACCACAGTCAGGCTACAGCTTTAGGGAGAGCCTCTGTTCCAGTTGTTAGGTTGGGGCACAAACATACCCACAAAAGTTTTGACCCCAAATTTGTCCTGTCTAAAGAAATACATGGACAAAGTTGGAGCAGAGACTTAAGGAATGGCCAACCAATAACTGGCCCAACTTGAAAACCATCCCATAGGCAAGCACCAATCCCTGACATTATTAATGATACTATTTTTATTATATACTTTCTTTATTTACATTTCAAATGTTATTCCCTTTCCTGGTTTCCCCTCTGAAAACGCCCTCTCCCCTCTCTCCTCCCCCTGTTCACCAAACAATCCACTCTTGCTTCCTAGTCCTGGCATTCCCCTACACTGGGGCATGGAGCCTTCACAGGACCAAGGGCCTTTCCTACCATTGATGACCAACAAGACCATTCTCTGCTACATATGTGGATAGAGCCATAGGTCCTTCCATGTACAGTCTTTGGTTGGTAGTTTAGTCCCTGACCTTAGGACCCAGCTATACCACTCCTGGGCATAAACCCAGAAGATGCTCCAACATGTAATAAGAACACATGCTCTACTATGTTCATAGCAGCCTTATTTATAATAGCCAGAAACTGGAAAGAACCCATATGTCCCTCAGCAGAGGAATGGAAACAGAAAATGTGGTACGTTTACACAACGGAATACTAAGCTATTTAAAAAGTGAATTTATGAAATTCTTAGGCAAATGGATGAAATTAATGATACTCTTATGTTAAGCTTGCAGACAGGAGCCTAGCAAAACTGTCCTCTGAGAGGATTAACCAGAGTCTTCTCTGGTACACATAGAAACAAAGTGCATAACAAGGTCCACTCAAGTTTTCTCCAGATTGAAAGTGCAGTTCAGTTTAAGGTGTTGGTGAGGGGCAGGATGCAGGCTTGCGTCAGGAGTTTATAATGACAATCTCCTCCTCTGGAATATAATGTTCAGGTTTCCTTTACGGTATGTGTTAACCTTTCTGCTTTAACCTGTGCTGTTTAGGGCATTTCTGCTTTATACAACCAAACTTAATTTCACCTGGTTCTCTTTACATTCTGTGAGGCATCTGGAATCTAGAAATCAAGATTTAATCATTGGGCTACAATATATCATCAATGTGACACTCTGATAGTAATATTAGCATAGAGCAATTTGCAGACACAGAAAAAATTGTATTTTAGTCCAAGAATTTAGAATTATTTTCATAGAAGGATATGTATATTTGTAAAAGCAAAGAGTAAATCGAAACCTTCAGAAATTGACACTGCTACTGTAAACCACAAAGATATTATGTTGGTTTCTATTTGGCTTAACAGAAATAGCAGACGGTTCATTTTCTTGTACCTTTGATGGCGTTCACGTATATTGCTAATGTTCCTAAGAGCAAGAATAATTATGTTACTTCAATAATTAAGCCAAGTGCTGTTTTACTGGGCGGAGTTCATAAGTTGTTATGATGAGATAAAGTTGCTCCTTATAAGTAACAAATGCACAAACAGCATCAGAGGATGAAGGCCACCACACAGCAGTGCTGGATGACTGACAGATGAGGCCAGCAGTCCCAGCATCTCAGTGTTTCTGTTACTTCCTCAGTAAGAGTCATCCATCACTGAACATCTGAAAAAGGCCAAACTCCCTCAGATTCCTGCTCTATGCCTTTTCTAGCAGCTGTCTCACTAAATGTGACAATCATTAGTGTGCCTGAGTGGTCAGCTTCCTCCATGTCAGGCTGATCTGGGTGCTTGATGGATGCTCTGATTTGGGGCTGGTGAAAGGTAGCATACATTTCAATTAACATGAGGACAACAGTTCTAGAAGGTCCCTTTGGATAATCAGAGAGGCAGTGAATATAGAGTTCACAGAGTTGTAGGACTGAGTTCAAATCCCCATTAATCTCACTGATGTATGAGCCCATCCAAGTCATATAATTGTATTACCAACAACTCAAATTGTTGCTGTGTTACCAAAAAAAAAAAAAATTCTCTGAATAGCTGCTGAGCACCTGCTAAGAGAAGGGAGCTCCATTAAGAAGAGGCAAAACCAAGCAAGCTGGAGTTTTGGCCTAATAAAACTTCATGGTGGAAAACACAACTGGTAAAAAAAAATTAAGGAAATTATTACTAATCATACTCCTATACTCATATATGAGAGCCTTATCTGATTATCATCAGAGAGGCATCCTTCTGAAGCGAATGGGAAACAGGTGCAGAGATCCACAACCAAATATTATGCAGAGAGGGGGCAGAGGGACGAAGAAAAAGAGGGAGAGATAGAGTCTGAATTAGAGGTCTCCATTGGTTCCCTCCCTGCAGATATTAGAGAACTATGAAGGAAAGAGAAGACTGTAAGAATAAGAGGGGATAGAAGGCAATAGTAAAACATGGCCTACTAAATCATCTAATCAGGATTTACCAGGGCTCACAGAAACTAAAACAGCAACCATGGGTCTGCATGAGGTTCTCTGTATATTTGTCCTGGTGTTAGCTTGGTGCTTTTCTGGAACTCCTGAGTGGGATTGGATGTTTTTTCCAATCTTTTGCCTGTTCTTGAGACTCTTTTCCTTCTATTGGGTTTCTTCTGTCTTGTTTTGTCCTGTCTGGTTGTCATCGCTTGGAGGACTGCTCTTTTCTGAAGAAGAAATGGATGGAGACTGGATCTGAAGGAGAGAGGAGGTGGGGAGAGCTAGGAAAGGAAGGAACAGAAACTATGCTTGGGATGTATTACATGAGAGAATAATCTATTTTTTTAAAAAAAAAATGTCCATGGCAGAGAGGGCATAGGCTATACTACATAGTTCACCCTCATACACACAGGGTTATAGAGTATCTAATGAGATTATACTCATGAAAGAACTTAAAAATCTAAAATGTTCAGTAATTGAAACATGCTACTGTTCCAGAAATGATGATTTTACAAGTCAATAAATGTGAATTTAATGATGAGCTTGAATGCATTTAGAATAGTCCAAGCATTGGCTCAGAAAAAGTTTCTAGTTTTAATTAGGGGCATACTGAAAGAATAGTTCTCCAGGTGGCCTCTAACTAACCTAGTCTGTCCTTTCTCTTACTTAAAGTACTCAGAGATAATAGTACACTATACTGGAATGACAACTGCTGAAATGGAGGAGGAGAAGCCATAGTAACCCAGGCTCTCTCTTCTAATCCCTCCCCCAACCCCAATACAAATGATCTTCATGTTTTTGCATGGCTGATCTTGTTGACTCATGGAATAAGACTCAGGATGAGTTGCTTTCTGTAGTTCTTCAGCTATGGTGCTAAAAGCACATGAGTGAATAAAGATATCCACTCCAGCCAGTTTTCCTGAGACTTTAGTGATAGGTTAGCAATGAATATTAGATTTTTGTTGTCCCTCGCTGCTAATCTCAAAGAATAAACAAATGAACAAATGTCTTTAAAGGACAGTGCAGTTTGTTGTACTAGTTTTGTGTGTGTCTGTGTGTGTGTGTGCGCGTGCGTGCGTGCGTGCGTGTGTGCATGCGTGTGTGCGTATCTTGACACAAGAGATTCATAAAAATTGGTCCCAGGTGGGAAGTTCACCTCTTTCATAACTCTTTGTTTCCTTTTCTATTACTGTGGAAATTTTAATTCTCTTCTCCTTTTTCCATGCCAGGTTTTGGCCACTGAGACATGAGCAGAAGTCGCAGCATATTTTGGCTCACACTATCAATGGTGAGATGTCTCCAGAAGCTCTATCATCTGTCGTTAGTGATAGAATTACCTGGATTTGAGAATAAATCTGTTAGTGCAGTATTTGAGAGCTTGAAGTACTCAGTTACCACATGTAGAATGTTTGCCCTGGGGCTTTCCCAGCTCTGTAGTGAGATTTTTTACTCTGCTTATATCTCCTACTGTAGATCTGGCAGTTATCTGGCCTCAGCTGGAGGAAATAGTCATATTATTTCTTCTACCTAAAGGTGAATTGCTATCTTATAGGGGGAAATTTGGTCATGTTATCTAAATCTGAGGCCTGAGAAGTCTCTGCTCTTAGTCTATTATTAAGGCCACAGACTCAAACAGTCTTCAGAGAGACTTCGCTCTTGGTTTTTCCAAATTGCACTAGTGAGTGCAAAGGCCATATTTCTAGTGAGTGGAATCAATGTTTTGATTTGTTTACTTATTTACGGTGTACTTGTGTATGTGTGCACACTTGCAAGCATTCATGTGTATGTGAACAGCTGTCTAACTTTTTATGTACCATATATATGTAGGTAGCCTTGGAGGCAAGAAAAGAGTATCAGATACACCACAACTGGAGTTGAAGATGGTTTTAAGATGTCCAATGTTGATGTTGGCCTGAGCTAGCCTTTCTACATGAGCTAGCCTTTCTTTAGCATTCTTAACCCATGAACTGTCTATCTAGCCCTTTGTGAAAGTTTTCAGTACTGGCTTTGGCATTGTATATAACTAGCTTTTTGTTTATGTGTTTGTTTACTTTTTCATCTTAAGTCATGGGGGCAACTCTAAACTTAAAATTCATAGCAGTCAGAAATAAGGGCAAAATATTATCAAATGATAAGTGTAATCCATGTAGCCTGGCTAATTGTCTATTCTTCAAGAGCAAAGTGCGTTATCGTTGCTGTTTATCATTATTTTTCATTTTTTAAAAACACAAAGTTTTCATGGAATGTAGATATTTTCTTGTGTGTTGTTAACTTTGTGTTTGTCTCTCTTAACTGTGGGCCCTTTCACCTTGAAAAGACTCTAGTAGGCACATATTGGGGCAGCTCTAGAGAGACAATCTAGACTTCTGATATAGAATGTCTTTTTTTGCTTTAAATGCTATTTCATTCTGATTTATATCCCTTGGCCTAGTATTTCAGAACTCTGTGACCCATACACAGTCCTCAGATTTTCCCTTGATCAATATGCTCCTGAGGATAACAACTGAACAACTCAAAGGAACTTCTTACAATCTCTTAGTACTTTTATCTTCAATAAATTTAATGAAGAATTTAAAGAAGACTACTTGGAAAATCTGATGTGTATTCAGTAAGTAAATTTGTGTTAAAGTATATAAATTACACAGCTGACAAATAACTAGGCTTTATCATAAAATCTCTGTGATAGTTAATCCTAGGCTCTTAATCTTTGACTTGAGGCAATTCAGACAGAGGCAGGGAGTTATATGGGGGTTCTGTCAAAGTCTAGGTCTCAGTGGCCCTGGAATTAGGCTTCCTCTGACTGCTGCTCACATACCAAAATCATGGTGAAGAGCCCCACAGCCTTGGGATTCTCTGTATCAGAGAAGCATTAACTGCCAAAAGAAGCAGAGTTGCTCAACGAACCACAGAAGAAAGAATCCCTGATAGAGACAAGAGTCATGTTTTCATGATAAAGCAGTTTTCTTCCCCTGGCTTTCCTTTGATTATGTTCTTACTTAAAGAAGGATTCTGAAAGCAGTACCTTTATTGTGCAATACATAAGGACCATATTTTGATCTAATTGGGTGGTCCCCAAATGACCCTCCAAGCTCAATCCAATGTCTTTAAAACGTTAATGCCTAGTGGATACTGGTCTTGATTCACCTATATTATTTTAGGTATGTGTAGGATTGTAGGAAGGAGGTGGCTTCAATTGTGTTACAAGCTCTTGCAGGAAAAAAAACCAGGCTTGTCCTCTGTAGCACTCAAGCTCTTGAAAAGAATGGATAAAAGTCTAATGAGACAGTTCTTAGATCAATTTTAGAGTCCTACAGGCTACAGTGTACTTTCAGCTACCAAGATCAAACTGCATGTTCTCTATCTCAAGGAAAATACAATAGAAAGGGTAAGATAAACATATAAGTAAATATATGCAAAAATTATGATGTTTGCAATGTTACAACATTCAGTTGTCAAGTACAACTCAGCAAAAGATTCATAACTTATATTACCATTTACTTTATCTTGAAAAATAATTATTTCTGCTGTTGATACCATACTCTGAGATGCTAATATTGCCTAGATCATTAAAGTATCTTGCCAAGTAAGTGATGTGATTGTCAATTGGTCTCTATGCCCACTTAGGCATAAGGCAGAGATTTCATATCTGAGCACTATGATGACATCATATAGTTAAGACCTATGTGGATCAAGTATATGAAATAAATATTGTAATACTTAAACCTTGACCACCAGTGCAATTGAACTCAGAAACACCACAATAAGTAAAGCATACCTCTGGGTGCATCTGTGAGGGAACTTATAGTGGCACTGGAGTATTATTATTATTTTAGATATTTTTTTTATTTACATTTCAAATGTTATTCCCTTTCCTGGTTTCCCCTCTGATCAAAAACCTATTCCCTTCCTCCCTCCCCCTGCTCATCAACCCACCCTCTCCCTCTTCCTGGCCCTGGCATTCCTCTACACTGAGGCATAAAGCCTTCACAGGACCAAGGGCCTTTCCTCCCACTGATGACTGACAAGACCATCCTCTGCTATATATGCAGCTGGAGCCATGAGTCCTACCATGTATACTCTTTCGTTGGTGGTTTAGTACCTGGGAGCTCTGGGGTTACTGGTTAGTTCATATTGTTGTTCCTACTATGGTGCTGCAAAGCTAAGGAGCTGAAGGAGTTTGCAGCCCCATAGGAGGAGGCATTGGATTCTTAAGGCTCTACATTACTGAATGGTTTGGCCTACTTATGGATTAAAATATTGAATAGACTCTAGAAGATGGTAGAATGCTGGAAGGTGGGGTCTGATACAAGGGAGTAGGTCAAGGTGTATTATTCTGGACTCTTACTGCTACAGCTTTACTATACTTCATGCTAGTCAATGAGGAGAATTAAAACTGCTTTACTTTCTGACTATGAAACATTGAGCAGCCTCTGCCATAGGCTCCCACCACCATAATGCTGAGCCATAGTGTAGATCTAGGAGCATAAAGCTGAGTAACTGGGCCTTCTGAGACTGTGAGCCAAAACACATTTCCCCTTTATTTAAGTTGTTAATGCCTGGTATTTCATCATCGTGTTGATAAAGTAATAAACTAATACCAAAGTTTTCAAGTGTAATTCTTTTATTAAAAGTCACTTGGTAACTGGTCATTTAAATCAGCAAGAAAATACAGAGCCATTTTATGCTCTGTATTGCTTTGCCCTTCTCTACCCTACCTTCCTCTCATTATAAGAATAAAAATCATTCTTTCCACATGACTGCAATGAGTATATTTTCTCACCCACAGTCCTGGAAACCACTGATTTGCCTCCATCACTATCTTTTTTTTCCAGAGATTTAGACAGTGGCAAAAATTAACACAAATAAATATACCTTGACCAAAGAATTCCACTGCTACATATTTATCTAAAATAAATGAAAACAATATGCTTATGTAAAGATACGCACTGTGTTCCTCTTACACTCATTCATTGCTGGTGGGATTGCAAGCTGGTACAACCACTCTGGAAATCAGTCTGTCTACTCCTCAGAAAATTGGACATAGTATTACCTGAGGGAACAGCTATACCACTCCTGGGCATATACCCAGAAGATGTTCCACATGTAATAAGGACACATGCTCCACTATGTTCATAGAAGTCTTATTTCTAATAGCTAGAAGCTGAAAAGAATTGAGGTGTCCTTCAACAGAGGAATGGATCCAGAAACTGTGGTACATTTATACAATGGAATACTACTCAGCTATTAAAAACAATGAATTCATGAAATTCTCAGGCAAATAGATGGTACTAGAATATATCATCTTGACTGAGGGAATGCAGTAACAAAAGAAGACACATGGTTTGCACTTACTGATAAGTGGATATTAGCCCAGAAGCTATGAATGTCCAAGATACAATTCACAGACCACATGAAGCTCAAGAAGAAGGAAGACCACAGTGTGGATACTTCAGCCCTTCTTAGAAGGGGGAACAAAATGTTCATGGGAGGAGATAAAGCGACAAAGTGTGGAGCAGAGACTGAAGGAAAGGCCATCCAGAGACTGTCCCACCTGCAGATCCATCCCATAAACAGTTATCAACCCAGACACTATTGTGGATGCTGAGAAATGCTTATTGACAGGAGCCTGATATAGCCATCTCCTGAGAGGTTCTATTAGTGCCTGACAAATACAGGGGCGGATGCTCTCAGTCAATCATTGGACTGAGCATTGGTCCCCAATGGAGGAGCTAGAAAAAGGACCCAAGGAGCTTAAGGGGTTTGCATCCCCATAAGAGGAACAACAATATGAACCAACCAGTACCTCCAGAGCTCTCAGGGACTAAACTATCAACCAAAAAGTACACCATGGCTCCAGCCACATGTGTAGCAGACGATAGCCTTTTCAGTCATCAGTGTGAGGAGAGGACCTTGGTTCTGTGAAGTCTTGATACCTCAGTGTAGGTGAATACTAGGACAGGAAAGCAGGAGTGGGTCTGGGTCAGTTGGTGAGCAGGGGGAGGGGTGATGGAATAGGGAGTTTTCAGAGAGGAAACGAGAAAAGCAAATAATATTTAAAATGTAAATAAAGAAAAGATCTAATAAAAATCATTTTAAAAAATGTCTAAAGAACTCAAGAAACTAGACATGAACAAACCAAATAATCCAATTTAAAAATGGATACAGACTTACACTGAGAATTCTCACTAGTGTAATCTGAAATGGCTAACACTTAATGCTCATCATCCTTAGCATGTAAATGCAAATTAAAACTACTTTGGCATTCCAAAAATAAAAGATATGCACTGTGATGGTTTGTATATGCTTGGTCCAGGTAGTGGCACTATATGGAGGTGTGGCCTTGTTGAAGTTGGTGCGTCACTGTCAGTGTGGGCTTCAGACCCTAACCCTAGCTGCCTGGAAGTTAGTCTTCCACTAGCAGCCATCAGATGAAGATGTAGAAGTCTCAGCTACTACTGCACCATGCTCCTGCCTTCATGATTATGGACTGAACCTCTGTACCTGTTAAATATTGTCCCCAGTTAAATATTGTCCTTATAAGAGTTGCCTTGGTCATGGTGTCTGCCTACAGCAGTAAAACCCTAACTAAGATAAGTACCTAAAGATGCAGTAAAGCCTTGTTTATAGTAGTAGTTCATAACAGGAAACAGTACAAGTATCAATAGATAACAGTAAACAAAATGTGGGATATCCATAAAACAGGCTATCATTGAACAATGAAAATGAATGAATTGCTGAAACACAAAAGCATAAGTGAATAATTAGAAATAAAATATTAGGGTGACTGGAGGGATAGCTGAGTGGTTAACAGCACTTGCTGCTATTCCAGAGGGCCTGATCGCCTAGCATCCACATCAAGCAGTTCACAATTGCTTATAACTCCAGCTCCGTAATACCAGACACCCTCTTCTGCCCTCCTGGATCATCTGTGTGCACATGTGCATACACACACACACACACACACACACACACACACACACACACACACAGAGAGAGAGGCATGCAGATACACATGCACACACCATAATGAAAAATGTAAGAAATTTTAGTTCTTCAGTTAATATAAAATGTCTACCTTAGGTTTGATTCTTCCTGACTCCTTCTCACAGTTACTCTCTAGAAGGTTTTATTCAAGAACTCCCATTCCCTATTGTTTCTTTCAGCTACTCCCTAATATTTTTAAATATTAACAATTATATTCATTTACATCTCAAATGATATCCCACCTCCCAGTTATCCCTTCCCAAACCCTCCATCCCATATCTGTCCTCTCCCCCTCTCTTTTGCTTCTATGAGGTTGCTTCCCTACCCACCCACCCTCTTCCACCCCACTGCTCCAGTATCCACCTATGCTGGGGCATCAAACCTCCACAGGTCCAAGGGCCTTCCCTCCCATTTGTGTCAGACAAGGGCATCCTCTGCTACATATGTATCTGGAGCCATGGAAACCCTGTATACACCTTGGTTGGTGGTCTAATCCCTGGGAGCACTGGGTGGTCAGGCCAGCCAACATTGTTCTTCCTATGGGGTTACATTCCCCCCGCAACTCCTTCAGATCTTCTGCCAGCTCCCCCATCAGGGTTCAGGAACTCAGTCTGATGGTTGACTCCAAGCATCCACATCTGCCTTGGTTAGTTGGTGGCAGATCCTCCCAAGGAACAGCCACACCAGGTTCCTGTCAACAATTGTCTCTTGGCAAGAGCAATAGTGTCATGGGTTTGGTGTATGCAGACAGAATGGATCCCCAGGTGAAGCTGTCTCTGGATGGCCCTTCCTTCAGTCTCTGCTCCAGTTCTTGTCTCTGCCTATCCTTTGGACAGGAACATTTCTGGGTTAAAAACTTTGAGATGGGTGAGTGGCACTATCCCTAGTCCAGGATCCATGCCTATCTACTGGTGCCCTCTACAGGTTCTATCTGCCTTTGTCATGGTTTGAATATGCTTTGCCCAGGGAATGGCACTACTTGGAGGTGTGGTCTTGTTGGAATAGGTGTGTCACTGTGGGCATAGGCTTTAAGACCCTCATCCTAGATACCTGGAAGTCAGTCTTCCACTAGCAGTCTTCAGATGAAGATGAAGAACTCTCAGCTCCTTCTGTACTATGCCTCCTGGATGCTGCTATGTTCCCACCTTGATGATAATGGATTGAAATGCTGAACCTGTAAGCTAGCCCCAATTAAACTTTGTCCTTATAAGAGTTTCCTTGGTCATGGTGTCTGTTCACAACAACAAAACCCTAACTAAGACAGAAGTTGGTACTGGGAGTAGAGTATTTCTGGGGCAACCTGACCATGTTTTGGGGAGGACTATGGAAGAACTTTGGAACTTTGGACTAGAAGATCTATTCAGTGTTAAGAGCTCTGTGGGATGTTGTGTAGGAACTTGAAAGACAATGTTTAGAACAATGCAGAAGATGGAGGCGTGGCTTGTGAAATTTCAGAGGGAAGATTAAAGACTCTTGTCAGGATCATTGCTATTTTGCTTTTGAAGATTCTGTGGTTTTGGTTATCTGGGGCTGAAGAATCAGCTATGATTAACTAGATACCAGAACCACTAAAACAAAACCTTTGCATTACTGGGACTATTGATGCTGGTTAGCTGGAGCTAAGAAATTAGTGGTGATTAAGAAGAGATCAGCATCATTGAGGTTAAATCTTGTGGGAAGTGTTTTCTGAGAGAACAGAGGCTGTGTTCCAGAAATAACCAAGGTTGTACCTTGTGCTGCAGCAAGAGTTGGTAATGTGTACAACTCACCCAGGTGGTAGTGATCTTGAAGGCATGAAGGGGTTATGAAGAGCAGCTGAGGCTCAGCGTTGTGAGAGGCCTTGGAAGGCCATTGGTGAAGGTTGCAGTTGATGGCCCAAGACTGAAGGGGTCATGCAAAGGAGTTGAGGCTTGGGACCATGAAGAGAGCCTATGAGAGGCTATTGGTGAAACCTCATTGCAGCAGAAGGAAGCAGTGTTTTGGAGATCCCAGTGCCATTACCTGACCACCAAGAACAGCAGCAGCAGTGAAGTACAGGCATTTGGAGCATAGAAGGCGAGGTGTGTGATACAGAGGGCAGAGCTAAAGAAGTGACCCAAACCCTTGGAGGAATCCAAAAGATCGTAAGTGGATCCCAGAGATTGGACAGTTGGAGTTTGACTTTGCTTTTGATTGTGACTATGCCCTGATATTTTTCCCTCTTGAAGTAAGAAACATCCCTCCATGGCCTCTGCATCAGCTCCTGCTTCCTGGCCTGCTTGAGTTCCAGACCTGACTTCCTTTGGTGCTGAACAGCAGTTTGGAAGTGTAAGCTGAATAAACCCTTTCCTTCCCAGTTTGTTTCTTGGTCATGATGTTTTGTGCAGGAATAGAAACCCTGACCAAGACACCCCTTCACTGTGTATTTCAGCTAAAATCATCCCCTTTGGGTCCTGGGAGCCTCTCATTTCTCTGGTGTCTGGGACCCTCCAGTGGCTATCTCCAGTTCTTCATCCCCCACTGCTACATATTTTTATTCAATTTCCTGACCATCTGTACCTCTCTCCAGTCCCCTCCAGTTCCTTATACTGCTCCCCTTATTTCCTCCCCATTCTCTCTCCTTCCCAGGTACCTTCTCCCTCTACCTCCTGTGATCATCCTGTACTCCCTATTTGAAACAACAAAAGTATAGTACTGATACTTGTTTAGTTTTAGTTACTATTTCTCTGGTCATATAAGATCTGCAACCACGTAGCTTTTCACCAACTTTATTATCAAGGCCTGATACACTCCATAGCATAAATAAATATACTATAAATATTTACTGAACACATTGATACAAGGAAAGGTGTATAATAAATAAAAGTCTATCATGACCTACTGCTCTATCTGTCTGGAAGGGAAGGCTTGTTTTCTCAGGAATCTCACAGGGGCAGATGGGGAGTGTTGAGAAGTCACTTGTCATCAGTGAGCATGTGTCCAGAGGCACCAGCTGCAGCTAATTCACTCTGGTATTTCAGGGATGGACTTCAGAACTCATGTAATGAGTGTCCACAGTAGCTTTAATGAGATCCTTGCCCAGACATGATGAATGCCCAGCACACAGCTCTTGAACATAGCAAGGCACAAATACTAAAAACCAATTTTCCAAGAACTACCACATATTTTTAAGAGAGACACCACATGGAATTAAACTACTCTTTATGTAGATTGCAATTGTCAGCAATATTTTACACATGCCAAATAAAGCAATGCTTATAGTTGTATTTCCAAGTATGTTGTATTGAGTGTGTGTCAGGTCGACCTGGAAATTGTCGTAGCTTCTGCCAAGTTAGTGACCAATGGGCTAGAATAGTTCCTTGGTAGGAGAGAAGTCCAAGTTGTTAACAGGATTTAAGTGAGGCTTTTAACTATGTTGAACTTCAGTTTGCTACTTTAACCAAGGTGACTCTAATTATTTTCAACCAAATATAAAGAATTAAACAAATTAAAAATATACAGTAGTTATTAAATGTTGGTGATATATAATTGTGTGTTCAGAAAAATACTTCATATCTATTTGTTTAAATAATATTTAGCCTGTTTAAAATCATAATTAAAATATAATAATTTCACATATACAATAACAAAAATAATAAAATGGATATTGACTCCACCATCCATTTTTATGACTTTGTGTCTGCCAACTTAGGAATGTACTATATAACTTCAGTTACATAAATCATCTTTAAGGTCTTTCAAGAAAGTATAAAATTCTCACCCTTGAGGGGTTTTTTGTATTATTGTTTTCTAGATCATTCTATTATGTATTACTGCATTTCTAGTTGTTTAAATTGAGCTAGAACTGCTCTACTATCTATTTTTTTAATTTTTAATTATTTTATTTATTTACACTCCAGTCATTGCACCCCCCTCTATTCTCCCTCCTGTAGTTCCTCATCCCATTCCTCCTCCCCCTTGCCTTTTGATGTTCCCTCCCCACCAGACATTACCCTTTCCTGGGGCTTCAAGTCTCTCAAAGATTTAGCATCTTCTCCCACTGAGGTCAGACCAGGCAGACCTCTGCTCTACACGTGCCAGGGGTCTCTGACCAGCCCCTGTATGCTCCTGGTTGTTGGCTCAGTCTCTGGGAGCTCCCTGGGATCTGGATTAGTTGAGACTGCTGGTCTTCCTATGGGGTTGCTCTTCCTGTTAGCTTCTTGAATCCTTCCCCTAATAGGGGTCCCTGAGTCCAGTCCATGCATACTATAGCATCAGCAATAGTGTCAGGCCTTAGTACTGCTCACACTCAGTGAGATGGATCCCAAGTTAGGCTGGTCACTGGACTGCCTTTCCATCAGTCTCTTCTTTTTTTTTCCCCTGCAGTTTTTATAGACAGGAATAACTCTAGGTCAGATATTTTGACTGTGGGTTCTTAACCCAGTCCCTCCACTTGAGGCTCTGTCTACCTACTGAAGGTAGACTCTTTGAGTTCCCTCTCTCCAATGTTAAGCATTTTGGCTAAAGTTTCCCCCACTGAGTCCTGTGAGTATCTCACCTCCCAGGTCACTGGTACTTTCTAGAAAGCCCCTCCTCCACTTTCCCCCTGCCACAACACTGCTTATTTCCATTCATTCTCTTAGTCCTCTGGGTTTCTCTCCTGTACCCACTCCCATACCTGATGCTGTTCTCCTTTTCCCCTTCCCCTCCCATCTCCTACCCAGTTCCCTTCCTCCTTTTACCTCCTGTGGTTATTTCCTTCCCCCTTCTAAGTGGGATTGAAGCATCCTCACTTGACCCTTTCTGCTTGATCACTCCTAATGATCTGTGGGTTTTATCCTAGGTATTCTATACATTTTGGCTAATATCCACTTATCAGTGAGTACAATACCATACATGTCCTTTTTGGTCTGAGTTACTTTACTCAGGGCAATATTTTCTAGTTCCATACATTTGCCTGCAAAATTTATGATATCCTCATTTTTACTACCTGAATAGTATTCCATTGTATAAATTAACCACATTTTCTGTATCCATTCTTTGGTTGAAGGCCATATGGGATGTTTTCAGCTTTTGGCCTGTTACAAGTAAGGCTGCTATGAACATAGTGGAGCATGTGTCCTTATGGTAGATGGTAGGGCATCTTTTGGGTGTATGCCCAAGTGTTGTGGTATAGCAGAGTCTTCAGGTAGAACTATTTGCAACTTTTTTTGGAATCACCATATTGATTTCCAGAGTGGTTGTGGTTTGCAATCCCACCAGCAATGGAGGAATATTCCTCTTCCCCACATTCTCATCAGCTTGTGCTAACACTTGAGTTTTTGATCATAGCCATTTTGATTGGTGTGAGGTGGAATCTCAGGGACATTTTGATTTGCATTTTTCTGATGATTATGGGATTTGAACATTTCTTTAGGTGCTTTTTGGCCATTTGAGAATCTTCTGTTGTGAATTCTCTGTTTAGCTTGCACCACATTTTTTAATTGGGCTATTTGGTCTTGTTGGAGGTTAACATCTTAAGTTCTTTATATATTTTGGATATTAGCCAACAGACATGGAAAGAGCAATTTACAGCTTCATATGGAAAAACAAAAAGCCCAGGATAGCCAAAACAATTCTCAACAATAAAAGAACTTCCAGGGGAATCACCATCTCTGAATGCAAGTTGTAATACAAAGGAATAGTGATTTAAAAACTGCATGGTACTGATACAGAAACAGACAGGTTGATCAATGGGGATAGAAATGAAGACCCAAGGTAAACCTACACACATATGGGCATTTGATCTTTGACAAAGAAGCCAAAAACATACAGTGAAAAAAAAAAAAAGAAAGAAAACATCTTCAATAAATGGTGCTGGTCTAACTGGCAGTCTGCATGTAGAAGAATGAAAATAGGTCCATATTTTCACCTTGCATAACACTCAAGTCCAAGTGGATCAAGGACCCCAGTGTAAAATCAGATATACTGAATCTAATAGAAGAGAGACTGGGAAAGAGCCTCCAACTCCTTGACACTAGAGGAAATTTTCTAAACAGAACACCAATGATTCAGGCTCTAATATCAAAAACTAGTAAATGGGACCACATGTAACTGAAAAACTTGTGTAAGGCAAAAGACACCATCAATAGGACAAATCAGCAACCTACACATTGGTAAAAATTTTTCACAAACCCTACATCTGATAGAACTGCTGTTTCTAAACATTTGTATTTGTTTCATGTGTTTTACATATTGACTTTCATGTCCTAAATATAATGAAGGGACTTTTCAGATTCCAGAATACCTGCTCTGTTCTGCAAAGGATCTTGTTTTATGAGTCTGTTGCAAGTGATTGCTCACCTCCAATAAATACTTTCCTTCAGTATCTAATTCTGTTATTGGTGCTTGAGATTTCCCTGCTATTTGTTGAGCTTGATTTTTTCATACCTTTTAATTCTTTAACTGGTAGAGAAAATGAATCAGATCAATATGCCTAGACTATATCACTTAGGGGCTCATTCAGTATTTCTTCTGAAAATAGTAACATTTGAGATTTCTTTTGAGGCTTATCAACTCATCAAGGTAAGAAATCATACCAACTTGTTGTGGCCACATGAGGCCATGTTGATGTCTGTGATCCATGTTACTACCAAAGGCCATGTGGGTGTTCGTAGTCTGGGCTACTGTCTAAAGCCATGTTGATGTGCTTGGGCTAGGCTCCTGTTGGGGAGCATATTGGTGTCCTGACTAATGTTGCCCCATAAACCATGTTGATATTCTTGGCCTGTGCTGTACCTGGGGGCTATGCTGGTATCCATGGCCCATGCTGCAGCAGATGGTTGTGCTGATGCTCATGGTCACCATGTCATGAGACCATGCTGAGTTTCCTGGTATGTGATGATTTTGGTAACAATGGGGATGTACATGATCTGTGTTCCCACTTTTGGTAAAGGTCATGGAAGCTACTCTGGCTATTGGTGACTGCAGACTTACAGTTGAAAAAGAGGGACATAGAAGGCTTCTGTAGCAAAAGCCTCCCCGTAGTCCCCTTCCGCAAAGATGTAACGGCCTAGACAGAAAGACATCCAAGAGAACTCTCAAAAATTGTGGTAAGGATGCTGAAGTGTAGCTCTCCGCAAATGATGGCTCTGGCAGGGGTGTTGTTGGAGAAGGACTCAGTTACTTTTTAATGGCCACTAGGCACTTGACCATACAGTAAATATATGTGCAATACAATTTGCACATATATTTATTTGACTTCTTTCTTTCTTTCTTTCTTTCTTTCTTTCTTTCTTTCTTTCTTTCTTTCTTTCTTTCTCTCTTTCCTTCCTTCCTTCCTTCCTTCTTTTCCTTCTTTCTTCTTCATCCCCTTCTTCTCCTCCTCCTTCCTCTTCTTCTCCTTCTCCTGATCATCTTCGTCATCATCATCATTGTCATCGTCATCGTCATCATCTCATCTTCATCTTTGTCTTTTCTTCTTGTTTGTCTTCTAGAAGGGAGGTTACAAGCATGTATTGAGGTAGACTGAGAAGTATGATTGGAGTATGTGGTGTGAAATACCCAAATAATCAGTAAAAATATTATGTTGTAACAAAGAATAAAAATTTCCCTTGCAATTAAAGAAAAATCAGACAAAACTCTAAAAAGGATAGGAAGGGGTGTCTTGTTCACTAAGCTACTGAGACCCTCTCCCCATCAGGGAACTAACAAGGGAGGTCCACTCAGACCTCTTAACCCTAATGTCTGTGTATCCCAGAGAGTTAGTTAAACAGTTTGGTGACTAGATATCTATAAAATGGTAGTGAAAATGAAAACCCACATTCCACAAGGAACTCAAGAAGAAGGAAGACCAAAAGGTAGACATTTCATTCCTTCTT
>NW_022196913.1:103283509-103318018 GCF_008632895.1 Mastomys coucha | reverse complement strand
ACTGGGAAAGGAGAAATTCGCATGTAAATAAAGAAAATATCTAAAATAAAAAAAATAAAAAAAAAAAGAAACATAAAAAAAATAAAATAAAATAAAAACCATCTCTATGTACACATGCATGTAGACAAAGTAC
Organism: Mastomys coucha; assembly: GCF_008632895.1. Taxonomy (NCBI): domain Eukaryota; kingdom Metazoa; phylum Chordata; class Mammalia; order Rodentia; family Muridae; genus Mastomys; species Mastomys coucha. The sequence goes on along the minus strand of NW_022196913.1, from coordinate 103,317,885 downwards.
ATATGTGTGAATATATGTTGCACACGTAAAATGATACAGGAGATGTACAAGAACAAAATTCAACACAATTGTAAAAAAAAAAAAGAAAATGAACTGTTAACCTAAGGCCAGGTAATATTACCTCACTCTGGTCAGGATGAAACCCTATCCGGCTCCCTGAAGGAACTATACTTTTAAGAAATTTTAAAAGTTCCTCTATACTTCTACTTGGAGACAGACAGACCATTTGAATTTTTCAAAGTGCCTGTACCTCCTATTCTATCTCTCCTGCAATACTGAGAGACAGGCTAGCTACTGTTTTTAACTAAAATTAGATTACAGTTAAATGTTCCTCATTCATTCATTCATTCATTCATTCATTTATTTGTTTTTGCTAATTGGGCCAACCTGCTAAGGCCATACAATCTGCTTGCTCCTTTATAGTCAGTGTCCATTTATAGAAACAGTTGCAAAGGTATACTGCAATCTGTGAGGTAGATGGATTCTATGAGGACTTTTGTACATGGGAGATGGGCATGGGCATATCTTAAGAAGAAGGCAAGCATTTGGTTTACTGACACTTTTGGCTGGTGACCCCATAAAGATGGAAGCAGCCTAGTGATTTAATCACCATCTTGGTTATTGTAACCAACTCTATGACATAAACAAAGTATGGTGGCACCAGTAGAACTTCCTTGTCTACTGGGACCTCTGGTAATCATTGTTACAGTAACAAGAGTTAACAAAAAGGAAAAAATAAGTAAAGAAAAAAAGAAGCTTAATATGATCACCTTCTTAGTGCTTACTAACCTAGAGTATCAGGACTTAAACCCAACTTACATGTTAAGTTATAAAATAAATAAACCTAATTAAGATAATATTCTGTAAACTAAGATAATCACAAGTGTTTCACATATTTCCTAAATGGATATGAGATCAGGAAAACCCAAATACAGAACAACTTTTCATTTCTGTTTAGGCTACTATGTGATATACTTCCCTCTGCAGAAGTTAGGAGTTACCTATGTTTACATCACACGCACACATACACACACACACACACACACACACACACATACACACACACACACAGAGGCATAACCAACCAATTAAAAACCCAGACCGTTATTTAGAGAGGGAAAATAAGAAAGAGAGAGAGGATCCATCTCTCACATTTCATTCATTGTAACTTCATCACTCCTAGTGAGGGGGGTAATATGAAACTAGGCTCCTCTTCATCTCAGTCTGTCCTCCAGAGGAGGTTTGGAAGAAGATAGGATCTGTCTCTTAATTGAAACCAGCGTATAAGTGAAAACTGGAAGAGACTGGAACTACAGGTGTGGGCAATATAATAGAAACCAGTTCCAAGGTCCTTGGGTTGTTCTAGCCACACCTTTGGTTCACTAGGAGTCACCCTTTTTAGATGGTGGGATATGAGACATGCAGCAGATAAGGTGAACCTCTATAGGTCACTCCTAATCTTGTTTTTACTTTACAGATGGGGAGAAAATCCTCCAAGATTCCTTTAAGTTCCCCACTGGCTTACCTCCTGAACAGTTGGAACAAGTTAGACCCTCAGTGCTTAGGAAGAGAGCCTTAATCTTTGCACAATATTTGCCTAAATATACTAAATAATGAACAGTAGACCCCCAGGAGGAATTCTTAACTATAATATAGCCTTCAATAAGAGTTGTTCTGTAAGTGAGTGGAAAAGTGTGATAGAGTAGGACAGCAAAGATTTCTTTCTCCATTCTGTATTATTGCTGAGGCCATCTCATGTGTAACTAGAATTTGATCTCCTTGATGGAGAAACCCATGGAAATTTATCCACTTCTATTCTGGGAACCCAAGGTCAAGAAGTCCCAGCTAAGTTTCCTAGATTGTGTTAAACTGCTTGCTTGTGCAAACCTCCCTATGCAGCTGCTGAATGAGATAATAAATGTTCTGGGATTTTTTTTTCCTTTTAAAAGTCCCTTGATCTAAATTCTTGGGGCTGTACTTGGGTCCCTGAATGCCTTAGTGTAGTCTCAACTGTATGGAATAAAGACTTTCAATTGGCTACAACGTGTGTCAGAATAGTCATCTCTGATGGGTTCCCCAAACAAAAGTCCTCTAAATTCCCTATGTCTAGTTTTGCTTTCAAAAGTGGATCAAGTAGGATCAATCAGATTTTGCTTAATACTATAGCATAGGTCCACAGACGATAGCTGTAGATTTCAGTGTGTCTAATCAAGTTCATATTAAAACTATTTAATTTCTGCTCAAGTTTCACCTAAAAATTACAGATTAATTACAAATAATACATTTGTGCAACTAAGCCTCTGGGTTTTCAATAATATTCAGAGCCCCACACTGATATGGCCAGAAGAATTAAAATGTAAAATATTTTCTTCCTTCTCCCCCAGGTCAACTAAGTCCCAGAGAACAGAGGAGCATCTCTAAATGTTCTGTAACTGTACAAAGTCATTTACTTTATTTTTCAGGGATTTCATGGAGACTTGGAAATGTCACTGAATGGACTCAAACCAGGGTCCTGTCTGGAAAAAAAAGGTGGCAAAGAGGGACAATTCCTCTGCACTTTCAAATAAAACAATGGTCAAGCAAGGCCTTTGACTTATGCTTACACTGATGGACCAGATGGCATAAAAGAGACTAGTGGAGTCAGAACTTCCAAGGTCAAGTCCTCCAAAGCCCAAGTAACCTCTAAGGACCATATTTTCACGTAGGCTTGAAAGCAAAAAGAGAGTTACTAATGATCTTACACACCAAAAAATGGTAGTATAACCAGTATTAATATGGTCAATATATATGGGTTTTTAACAGTGTTACCCATTATCTTTAATCACAGGAGATGCTATTTGGACAACTATTTTCCACTAATGATCCCCCCCATAACACTATTTCTAGATGAGTAGTTTTCACAGCTATAATATGATGCACCATGTCCTAACATGTTCTAAATGTTTTCTCATTAAATGAGGTTTCAGATACCCTGTTGTCAAAACTTATAGATACTGATGTCTACTAGGGACTTCAAATAGAACCTAGATTTCTTTAAGGTTTGGTCCACATTGTCAATCTCCTCCAGACAGTGCAGCTAATACATAAATAGAGGCATCTATTACAGTTAAGGCACTGTCAGTAGGCCTTCTACAGGGTTCTGATAAAATGTTTCTGGTATGTTGTCAAGCCATCTACAAAATTCTACATTACCGCATTAAGCAAAACTTATCTTAACCATGTTGTCCTCCTTAACTTTGTCTTTTAATGTTCCCAATGAGGGTACAGTAGAAGAAATTCAATGGCCAACCTCTAATTTTAAATTGGCCAATGAAAAGCACCTTGAATTCATGAACCAGACAAATGGCTCCTCCATGATGTACATCTTATAGTAGACAATGGTGACAGGATAATGAGTCATCAATCATGTTGATGCCTATGTCAAAGCAAGGATTCTATGATGGTTTTCTTGCCTGTTCTCTTCCTCTCATAAGGGCAAAACTGCCCTAATTATTTTTTGGTCTATTCTATCAGTACTATTAATATTCTCACCTTTTATGTGTTAAGGATGTTACCTTGCTCATATCATAAGCTCCAAAGATACACATCCCCACCAAATGAGTATCTCATGCTATGTATGGATCGGTGCAACCAGTTAGGTTTTTGTCATCATTGCTTAGATAGACCCTCCTTGAGGCCTTCTGGCTGCTGTTCCTCCAGTGTCACTCCATTGTCAGTTTGAAGTAGCTAAGATTTGCCATCACTGTCAAATGTCCTCACAGCAGTTAGCAGGACTTCTATGTGTGTTGTGTGTGAAAGACAAGGACTTACACAGACTCCCTGATAGTAAGACAGACTATCATGTTTAGTTAATAAAGGTGCCAAATCTTCAATATTGCCACTTCTTCTTCACCCTCCTGACTTGAGACAAAGGCTGCCAGGCCCTCTGCTGATGGACTGGCTCAACACGTTCAAGGTCAGGTGGATTGAGGACTAATCAACTATCCTATCTTCAAACTGACCTACCTAAAGTAGAGGAAAAGGAGCTGGCCCCCAATATTAATGAACTAATGATTTATCAAGCTTACATAGTAATTAAATAAGTCATGATTTTAAAAGGTTTGTTATCCTGGGTCATTTTTAAATGAATGTGTGCATCTTTAACAAGATGTTCTATAAATATAGAACATTTCTACATGCCCCTTTGTAACTATAAACTAGTTTGCACATTGTACCTGAGCTCACATACATGGATGTTAAGAAGCAATGTTGGAATGTGCAGTCCTCGATGCAAGATGCAGATCTGTCATGGTGTGGATCATGAACAACTTCTGAGAAACCTGTAGTAAAGGTTTGGTTTGCAAAGTTTAGAAACTTTGAGAGGAATGGTATCTCAGAAAAAAATTAGGATATTAAATGAATGCTTATGGTGGGCACATTGGTACACTGGAATGTTCGCCTTTCCTTTTGCTTCCTTAGAAAATGGTCAGGTTCTTCTGTCTGTGCTCCATTTTAATAAATCCTAGCCAAGATAATAACAGAGACAAACAACAACAGACTGAAAAAAAATGAACTTTTCATCTTTACAAATCTTTACCTCTGATATTCTGTAACACCAATAGAAAAGCAGCACAAAATATAATTGAACATTCCTCAAAGAGAAATGCTATATTTTAACCATCATTTGTTCCTTAAATTCTGCTCAAATGATAAACTCTTCTGACCCTGTTTATTTGTAACAATCTTAGGATTATTGTTAAATTCAGCTGCAATTATTTGTTGACCACCAAATAGGTACCATATGTTGTGAAAGATGCTCTTTGAGCTACAGAGACAAGTAAGAGACTGTACCTTGCCTTCTAATTGAGACAGTATCTTTAGTCATTTGACTGTAGCTACTCTTCCTTGAGGTTGATTGGCACAGATGAAGCTTCCATCAGATGTCAGTGCATGTAGTCCAAACAGTAGTCAATACAGAAAGAGCTTCTCTGCATTAACATCCCACTGTTTGGAATTTCTCACCATATTGTGGGTTTCTAATTTTAATCACACCTTAGTTCAAACATCACCTTTATTTCAAATAAGTTGGTTGTAATTTCCCATCCAAATTATTTGAAATAAATTATTCCTTTCAGTAAATCTCTAGGTTTTGTTTTAAAACTTGATGCTTAATGTCACCTGTCAGATTTACTTTTCTCTGTATTTTAACTTAATTAAAACATTTTGATGGTGTAATACTTGTGCACAAAACACTGTGATTCTATTCAACCTTGTCTTAGGGTTTCTATTCCTGTACAAAACATCATGACCAAGATGCAAGTTGGGGAGGAAAGGGTTTATTCAGTTTACTTACACATTGCTGTTTATCACCAAAGGAAGTCAGGACTGGAACTTAAGCAGGTCAGGAACCAGAACCTGATGCAGAGGCCATGGAGGGATATTCCTTACTGGCTTGCTTCCCCTGGCTTGCTTAGCCTGCTCTCTTATAGAACTCAAGACTTCCAGCCAAGGAATGGCACCACCCACAAGGGGCCCTACCCACTTGATCACTAATTGAGAAAATGGCCCACAGCTGGATCTCATGGAGCCACTTCCCCAACTGCAGCTCCCTTCTCTGTGATAACTCTAGCCTGTGTCAAGTTGACACACAAAACCAGCCAGTACAAACCCCCACCACACACTTTCTCATACCTTTCACTTCGCCTTGTCCACTTTCACTTTCCCCCTCCTTGCCTCCATCCATTTTTTCTTTTCCCCATTAAGGCAGTAATTGTTTTTAATGTTTGTTTCTTTCTCTTGAAAGTAAGATTCACAAAAGCCATTACTTTGCTGCTTTAGCTATTTACCCAAATCTACACTTTCCCATCCTTTAACCCAGTTTCCACTATAATTTTGACTCTGGGTCATTTAACAACCAGTTGCTACCCTGATAAATATCGGGGCTATTCTCTAAGATACTATTAATATGAATTCTTCATCTGTTCAATAAACTGTCTTACAATTTCCACCCCCCAGAAGACATCAAAAATACAATAGGCCATTTATAGAAATAAGTTCAAAATCCACCCATGTCTTCAGCACTGATCATCATGATTGCTTTAGCTATACCACCCACAAAGGAGCTGAGTGATCCTTTCCCAACAGATTCCTTTTCAAAACAGGTATTATATTTATATCTCCTTATATAATCTGACCCACTTGAGAGTAGGGAGAGCAAGGCTTATGACCAAAATTGCCTCTAATTTACCACATGATGATCTGCATACTGTCAAAGTAAAAATGGATATAAACATGCAAATGAGATGCCCAAAGGCTGTGCTCATAATAAACCAACTAATTTGGTTTTACAGTGTGGTAAGCTACAGTGTTAAGTGAAAGTGAAGAAACACATATTGAAAGTTGTGGAAGTAGACAAACTAAAGATTTCCCTGATCAAGCTATGTATAGTTTGTAGATGAAACTCTTGTAGTAGACCCAGCACAGACAAAAATTTCCCTGGTTGATTTGAATTCAACACTTACTTTCACACATGATAAATAATTTATAAAAAATAAAAATTAAAAAATAGGCCAAAATATGTCAACAAATACTAGAAAAAATAGTACTTTTTAGGCTCTATTCTTCTATTCTTTATATATCACAAAATAACGTTACCAAAAAGTAGCACAAAGCTATATTTGAAGAAAAACAAAAATAAATTTTGAAAATAACTTCTTGATGCAAAACAAATGAAGAAAGACAAAAACAAAATTCATTGATAAATCTAAATGGAAGCAATTATAAATAAAGGAGAAATGCAATCTAAAACTTGCGGGAGTCACAAAAGTATAAATGTATAATATATAGGCTGATTGCATGTTCTAGAAGGTAAGAAATATTGGTTGACCTCTGTGATCAGTAATGAGTATATCAGCTGTGGATTACTGCAGAAGCTGAGGGCTGAGCAGAGCCAGTAGAAAGCATAGCATCTGGAGCTGCTTTTCTGCTACAAGTGGATTGCTACTGGGTGTGATTGAGAGCTCCCTGGGGATTGCTCCATTTCCCAGCTTCCTCCCTTTGAAAGGATGGTTTAATGCTTTACAGCAGGGTATGATCTGTAAGTACCAAGACCATCAGGCAAGGTAACATATTCCCTGTTTCCTCAGCCAGTTCAACTCACAATGCTGTATTTGCTTTCTCCACACTATGATCCATTTTGTATCCATTATGACCCCTCAAAACTAACATAAACTACCCCAATCCTAGAACTGATAGATGCTAATAATAAGAGGACTTGAAAGAAAGATTTCCAGTATTGATACATACTGATATAGTTTGTATGATAAATGTTCCCAATAGAGTGATGGGTTGGTAGTGCTGTTTTGGGGAAGTTGTGGAGCCTTTTGGATATGATGACTTGCTGGCATATTTTGCACTAGTGAGGCATCCACGAGTCATGAATTAGATAGTTAGTACCTTTATCAATTAGAGTGATCTGTGAATGGTATGTTTTGATTTCTTGGTTTATGAGTTCCTATAGGAATATGTATTCATTCAAGAGATCCAGAGTAAAGGTCTTTCTTTCTGTCCTGTGACCAGTATTCTGTCAAGTATTGTGGTAGTTTGAATGAGAAATGTCCCTAACAGACTCCCATATTCTAATACTCCGATCTGGTTGGTAAAATTATTTTGTCTGTGTTTATGAAACTGGAATTGGAATTACAGATGCTTTTGAGCCACTGAACCAAAGTATTGGGAATCAAACTCTGGTCCTCTGGATGAGTAACAAGTGTATTTAGCAACTCCATTTATCCCTAATCATTTTAAACCTTATTAATATATTTTATCACCATAGCATCTCAATGAAATAGTTATTAATACTATTTCCATTTTATAGATCAAGAAACTGAGACACACCAGGTTTTAATTTCTTGTGCTAGCTAACGTTAGTATTGAGTGGAGAAAATATGAAACAGCATTAGAGATACTGCATGGACATACAGTCATTCCTATCAGGTTGAACTGGAATAATTCTCTTGTTTGTGGTAGCAAGAGAGATAGGGCCTCCTGATGGTCTCTGAAAATCATGCATAGACAAAGCCTCCTCCCAAGTACTCCCAATGGTTCACTATTGCTCAAGGCTTGGATACTCACCAGATTGGTGAGTAGTGTGCAGTAACAAACTGAAAAGGAGTAACAAACTCCTCTCATCTCTCTGTGACTCTATGGAGCTAGAAAAGGTTTAAGGGATATAAAACTTCTAAAAGAGGGTTTCTCAATCCCTACCCAAGACTTGCTAGGAATGAGTATTTGCATGAAATGTCAAGGTCTAGGATCTCTTTTCCAGAGCTTAATGTTGAGGCACCAGAGATATAGCAACGTAACGCAGCCAAACTGATATCTTGAACCAAGAGGTAATTGTCAACATTACTGAGCCAAGATTTGGTACATAGTCTCCACCCTCATAATCACCTTATGGGGTAAATGACTTCATGCTCATTTACAAATGAAAGAACTGAGAGTAACAGAGAATTTTCTCCAAAATCTTGAAATACCTGACAGTATGATAACTTAAACCAATACATGTTTGAATTCAGAACCAACTTTCCTAGCACTTAGGCAAGATTTAAGACAATACTTACACTATTATATTTCCCCCAGATCCTGAAAGTGGAAAGGCATTGAAACTGTGTCTTTCTAAGAGGTCATACTTATGTAATCACTGTGCTCCTAAAAATTTTGATATACATTTTTACCGACTAGCTTAAAGATTTTGTTAGAGGCACAGATGCCATGATTAAATTCACAGGATATATTTTGAGTTGACTGTGGCTTGCTACTTAGAAATTCCCCTAACAATAACTTCAATTGATAGATGGCCCTATCTCCTGGATGACTTTTAAAGATTTTTTTAAGCACTGGAAAATAAAACTCCCCAATAAGGGTGAATATTCATTCACAGCATTACTGCCACAAGTACCATAGAAACTCTAGATCTTCTTCAGTAGAGTGAGATGTTTGCATAAATGGGCTCAAAGTTACCCCTGATTTTGAGGTGTTTATCATTCAAAGACCCAACTTCTTTACTGAGAAGGATTTCTTATACTCTCAATGACTTTGATCATTTATCATTTGAATACTTAATCATTTGCAAATGTTCTGAGATACTGCTTGACATAAAACTTAGTGAAATGCTTGTATTTGAAGATAAGAGATATCTACAATAAGGTCCCCAAATTTGACCTCTTCCATATGTAGTTTAACATAAGCTGAGTTTGCTTTATGTATATGGCAACAATTCCCTTCCTATTGTTGTGGTTTGCCTTGCTGATTTCTTAGAAATAGTGATGCTTCAACTGTTTTCTTTCTTTTTGTTCAAGTTAATGTCTGATTCCTTACATATAAATATACATATACATTTATACAATCCTTACTATTCAGTATCACTTATGATGATTAGTTTTGTCTATTATTATTTGTATACTAATGGATAAATACTGGAAGATAAAGTTACACTTGACACACCTTTTCATGTAACTATTGTAGAATGATATGATAAGTACAAAGAAGAAGAGAAGAAAAATAAGAGTAAGAAAAGAAAGAATGTGCCTGGTTGTTTTAGTTGTCTGTAGCTACATGATAAATTAGTGCAAAATAAATCCAAGGACACATAGTTATTAGTTGCCAGATTTGTAGCTCAAAAGTCCTTCCCAGGATAGCTGGGTCCTTTTCTCAAGGTGTCACCAGGTGAAGTCAAATTATCAGCAGACTGAGTTCTCATCTGAGGATACCTACCAAAAAAAAAAAAATCTACTTCTGTGCTTTACTTTAGTTGGAATAATTCTATAACATAGAACGTGTTGTACTCACGTAACAATTTCCCTATTGTTTATGACCTGAGAACTACACTTTATAACTAGAGGCCACACGTGCTATGATAAGATTTTCTTCAGGGCTGGTGAGATGGTTCAGCGGGTAAGAGCACTGACTGCTCTTCCGAAGGTCCTGAGTTCAAATCCCAGCAACCACATGGTGGCTCACAACCATCTGAAATGAGATCTGATGCCCTCTTCTGGTGCATCTGAAGATAGCTACAGTGTACTTATATATAATAATAAATCAATCTAAGAAAAATTGTCTTCAAACTGGCAGTGGTAGGCAGAATCTCATGCTTGAATTTTCTCGTTTGTTCTGACCCACTGACCTAGATGTGACTGCCTCTTATATCAGGTTTATTCAAATAATCTTACTATCATGTTTGGTTGGTTTTATTATTTGTAGTGTTTTTGAATTATTTAAAACTATAAGTAAGAAAACTGGGGAACAGAGTATACCAGATAGTCATCTTCTATGTACTATTTCTGAGCTTCAGGAAAATGAAAATTTTAAAGAAATTTTCACTACTATATTTCCCAAAATTAGGATCAGAGAAGTTCATGTAAACCACAGGAATGGACAATGTTTAAGGAGAGCTATGTAAAGTGTGAACTCAGCATCATCTTTCAGTTTCCCTGTAATATAGAGATGAGATGAGATGAGATGAGATGAGATGAGATACTTATAGAAGTCACCAAGGAAACTAGAAAGAAACCAAGCCTTTGTGTCATAGAAGCCAAGAAAGAGTGTACATAAAGAGACCCTTTATTGCTAATTTCACAAATGATCCCACATTCTTCTTTCATAAAGTATCCAAGGAGGGTGAAGAATAATGATCACTGGAGGATAAATGGACTCCTATTACCTCGGGCTTGTGTGCAGGTGTTACAATTGAACCTTAGAAGGGTCATTCCTTCTGTTGGTTTTTGTTGTCTGAATAGATAAATCAGAGAAAGTTACTTCTTACATGAATTGTGCATAGATAGATATGCATTAGCATACTTCAGTTGCCCAAAAAAGTGCCACAAACTGAGCAAGTTTACCAAGAACACTTCACTATTCCTTGTAAGTACCTTCTTTCAGGTCACACAGCTGGGAAAGGCATGCTCTGAACCTTGCCTTGTTAAATGATATTTTGTATGGCTCCTGATGAGCAGTGCTCCCTTCTAGAGACTAGGCATTGCAAATCAAGTTGCTTACAGGACCATGAAAAAGGAATTGTGTAAGTTTCCCTTGTAGCTTCTGGTAATTCCTTGGCTGTCACAGTACAACTCCAATTTCCACAGAGCATTCTTTGTGTATTGTTTGACTCTAGATTTCTCATTTTTATGAAGATATTTGTCATATTGATTAGAAGTACATGTTGCTCTGGTATGACCTCATTATAAATAATTACATCTCTGATGGCCTTATAATATACAGTGCATCCTGAGGAACAACATCAGTGAATAAATATTGGAAAGGATAAAATTCTAACCATTAAGGCATGTCCATTCTTTCAGCTTAGGCATCTCTTCCTTCTGATGATCAAAGTTAGTATCTGAATCCATATAGCACAGCAGTAAATTGATGTGCTCTCTGTTCAGACTGCCACTTATCAGCCTGTGATTTGAGATAAACTACTTTCCCTCTCTGTTCTCTCCTTTCTCATTTCTGTATGTTAACAATAATAGTTCCCAGTGTGCCAGCTGCTGTAAGAAATAAATGAAATGAATGGAATGACTGAAGCTCAAACTTAGAATTGCAAATGCCACCTGCTCTGGATATATTTTCTCTGATGAATATATGCATTTATAAGAGGTTTTATTCTCTCAAGTATATTCCTGTATTTGCCATAATTAGTTTCATATTGAATCCCATGTAGCACACCAAAATTTTAGTCTTACTTTCCAATGTATGAAGGTGCTGAAGAGAAACTGACTTACTCAAAAAAAATATCAAATACCAGAGGTAAATAAAAGTACCAAGACTTAGGAAATGCAACTATGAAGTCAGTTGTCCTTAATCCACACCAACTGAAATCCAAGCAGATTAACTATTAGAATCCTACAGAGACACATACTCTATTGTGATGAAACCAGTGTTTATATGAGTTAACCCTCAAGAACAGAAGATACATCATGACAGAATGGCTGTTTATAGATATGCTATCTTGTTTTTGTTTTTGTTTTAAATTCCAAATGCAGTTCACTTTTCAAGGGTTCAGAACCAATGTTATTAAATTTGTCTCTAATATGCTACCTTCCTGCAACCTTTAGAAAGATGATGGCTGAAAATTGCATAAGTTACTCAGTCCTTCTGGAAATCATGGGAAGAAAAGTAATGGATTATGTTAGCTTTTGGGACTCACCCACAAATGAAAAGAATTCTTTCTGTGAAACCTCCTGCAAGGCTTTCAGCATGGACACCATGGACCAATGATTGTGAAATTGCTCTGCCTTAGCAATTAGAACTCCTGTGGTGCCCAAGGCATCCAATTATAGCAGCAGAGTAGTATAATAATATGGGGAGTTATCCTGATCGAAATGATATCTTACTAAGTCCGGTGAAGATTAAACTTGAATAATGCTGAAGTGTGAGATTTCAATTAGACATTCATTTCCAAGGATAGAGGAGCTTTTCTTGCAGACACTTGCGATGTTTTTCTTCTCACCTTGAAAATACTGAGCATGAACTCTCTGAAATGCCTGGAAATGCAGTTCTAAACATGAGCAGATAGGGCAGGAAAACTCTGGCATTGTAGAATGGTTGTCTACCAAGGTAACTGTTTTTACTTCAAGTGTACGAAAAAGAGATGTGGTTCAGAAGGGACATTTGTCTTATTAGCAGCTCTTCTGTGTCTGTAGTAAAATATAACAACCAGAATGGATTAGGGAAGGAAGAGTTTATTTGATCCAGAGACTGCCTCACCTAGGGATCCAGACCATCTGCTGATACCAAATACAGACACTATTGCTGTAGCCAAGAAATGCTTACTGACAGGAGCCCAGTATAGCTGTCCCCTAAGAGGCTTTGCCAAAGCCTGACAAATACACAGGTGGATGTACACATCCAAACATTGGACTGAGTGCAGGAACCCCAATGGCGAAGTTAGGGTATGGAATGTAGGAGCTGAAGGGGTTTGCAGCCTCATAGGAAGAACAACAATATCAACCAACCAGACCCCCCCCCAAAAGCTCCCAGGGACTAAACCACCAATCAAAAAGTACTCAGGGGGTACCTATGGCTCTAGCCACATATATAGCAGAGGATGCCCTTTATCTGGCATCACTGGGAAGGGAGCCATTGGTCCTATGGAGGCTTGATGACCCAGGATAGGGGAACGCTAGGTCCTGGAGGCAGGAGTGGGTGGGCAGTTGGGAGAGCAGCCTCGTAGAAGTAGGGGGAGGGAGGAGGGAATAGGGGGCTTGTTGAGGGGAAACTGGGAAGGGGGATAACATTTGAAATGTAAATAAATAAAATAACCAATAAAAAGGAGCTCATAGTGAGAAGGTAAGGCCTATCTCCAGTTATATACTTCCTTCAACAATGCCACACCTTCTCCCCACACAGTGCCACTCCCAAGGGACCAGGAGTTCAAATGCCTATGCCTGTGGGAACATTTCACATTCAATCTACCACACAGACTCCCCCAGGAAACCAGGCTTTGAACCTCGGCTCTCCTGTTTTTATGACTGTCAGACTCAGAGGACTGAGCTACCCCTGTCTCCACTTAAGACTTCTTTTCCAGTTATTGGCATCACAACACTGTTTCACCTTCCATTGTGCAGCACAAGTTCTATGATGGGGTGTTGCTGACATTCTTAGAAGGAAGAAATTATTAGCTTTCCCTTTCCAATTTGAGATTCCTAAATCAATGAAAACTCAATAAACACAAACATGCGTACTTTTAGATATGTTAACATCTATGAACTCCATGACAATATTGCATTGAAGGATAATTTAGGAACCAAAATTAAAGAAATGTGAAAATTATCCTAATAAGAAAAAAAACATTGATAAACCTGTGGCAAATATGAATTGGAACACATATACAATCCCTGCACATCCCACAATCAAATATAACTATTCAAGTATATGTAGGTATGCACAAGGAACAATAATATATATGTATTCATACATACATGCACAAAAAAACCTACAAATATATATATATATATATACAAGCACATACATGCACAGAAACCACAAATACACATACACAAGTTTGTGCTTTTCTCTTTATGCATAAATGATTAGAATCTTATCATGCAATAACATTTTAAGCTGATGGGAAATAAAATGATTAGAAGTAAAATCCACCAGATTTACCTAGCCTTCCATATTAAAGGTCTGTGTCACCTTAACTTGCCTAAATGTTTATTAATTGTTTCTTTATTGGTTTCATGCATAAATGTAACACATTCTGCTCATGTACACCTCCCCACTTTTATCCCTCTCTTACCTCTACCAGCTCCTCCTCCCATCAAATCCCATCTCACACTCATGTTTATTTTTACTTTGTGTAAGGGGAAAGGAAATAATATAAGAATTACATGATGGAGAGAAGGATGTAAAACATCTTGTGGGCATGCAATGGCCATGGCCCTCTTGAACTCACAACACCTGCAAGATCCCCCATAAAGTCTGCATGAGAGTGAGCCCCTCTAGTGCACTCACAGATGGAGTAGTGGCTCATGGGGTCCTGCTCCATCCAGAAGTGCTAACAATGGCCAATGGTGAATTATTGTTTTCAATGGCAAAGTCACTGGTGAGTTACCCCTGTTACAGTCAATAACTTCATGTCCATGACTACATGGGGAACCCTAGCTGATATCAGTGGGTTGCAAAATCTAAATATGTTTTAAAGCATGTTTTTATGGGGCCATTTCTATTATATTATCCCAGTTAAGCCACAGTGCACCATGATTGAATTAGGTAGTTTCATTGTTGCTACAACAAAACACCTAACAAATGCAACTTTAGGATGGAAAAGTTTATTGTGGTCACAACTTGAGGGATAGTCCATCATAATGCAGAATGCATGGTGGCAGTAATTTGTGGCTGCTGCTTATACTGTATCACCAGTCAGGAAACAGAGAGCAATGGGTGTTCATGCTTAGATAATGTTTTCCTTACGCATTCAATGGCCACAGCCTGTGGGGTGGTGCCATTTGCATTACTCTAAAAGAATTCCTTACAGACATGAAGTGTTTTATCACCAAGATGATTCTAGATTGTGTCAATCTGATAGTTAATATAAAACATAACAGTAATAAGTTTTTAATCCACTATAGTGATCATAATGATGCAACCAGTTTTTTCATTTGCCTTATAATTTTCCAGATTTCATTTTATATACTGTATAGATCAAGAATTCCAGATGTTGAAGGTCCTGTGGCTTTTCCTAAACAACATAGGTATAGAAAGTATTCAATTTGAACCCAGTTTTACCTGATCCCAAAGTCCTTGGGATATTTTCTCTTTAATATGTTTGTTTTCTGAAGTGTGTTTTTATTTATTTATTTATTTATGTATTTATTTAATAAAGAGCATTCCCCTTGAATATTCCTAGCCATGTGGAAATTGTTTAACATGTTTGACCTGAGTTTGATTAACAATGAGAGTAACAGTTTCTCTACACTGCGGACCCAGACTTGCACATACCTTCCCACTCTCCAGCATACACCCTCAGTTTCCCTTGCAGGGTTGCTGGAAGCCCATTCCATTTTAGGAAAATCTGGAGCACAGGTTCTTGTAGAATGGATCTCTCTATGCAGCCTGAATATTTCTGAAAAGAAAAAAGTTTATGGTGCTAAATTTCGCTCCTTTAAATAGGCAGTCTTGTGCTCTGAGCATTTAATTACTTGTGACAAAACAAAGAAGCCAGCTTAATAGGATAATTGCCCATGAAACAGAATTAAACAGAATCAAAAGAAAATTTGAAGCAACAGTATTCTCTTGTCTGAGGGAAGACGAAAACTACTTACTTTCTGTCTGAAGCTCCTTTTCTGGATGTTTAAACCCAGCCAGAGTTTTCAAACTCTTGGAATAGTGTTACATTTGATAACTACATAGGCAGTAAGGTATCTCTAACCTTAGTCTTTGGAATTGGCACAAAATATTCTTTCATATTTTGTTAAATTAGATTTACAACATTTTTCCTTTCCTTTTCTTCTCTTTAACCCTTTAAAAGAACCCTCCCCATGTACCTTTTGTTCTTTGTTTATATACATATTTCTAATTATCATATTTCAAATATATAAGTATAATTGGCATAAGTATAAAGGCTGAGTACATGGTATTGAGTGGCTCTCCTCTAGGAAAGACTATGTTTCTTCCACTCTTAACAGTCTCCAGTTGCCTGTACTGCTGTGTCTAGGATTGAGGCCTTCTGGGGTTTCGCTCCTCTGTTTTAGAATGCTTTTGAGTATTGTCTTTGTTCAGGTCTTGCTTAGGAAGCCACGTGGTTGAGACTTCATGAGTGTAGTTCTCAGACCTTTGTGGAAGATACTATCTCATGGCAGACTTCTTGTTCCTCTAGAGTACCATCTGTATCCTGTTTTCAACAGTCACATCATATTCAAAAGAAACATTATTAGTTACAATCCACGAGCAGGGTAGGTTGCAGTCTTCACTGGGAAAAGATGATATATACATATTTTCCCAAAATAGAATGATAGTGCCACTGTTCATATGGTTGTAGACACAGTCCCTGTCATGCACAGTTGAAAATTCACTGCTACACTATTTCAAGAGACACTATAATGTTCATGAGGGTCTTAAGTGTTGCATGCTCATGGGCATTCCTCATGTTCCTGGAAATACACTCCAAGAAGAGAAGAAGTTCAATTCCACTCACTAGAAATTAATTTTTAAGATTTATTTTTACCGAGAATTTCATTTATGTGCTGTGTTCATAGCTTCTTTACTTTTCCCTCCATCCCTCTACCTCTTCTTGTGCAGCATCTACTCCTGTTCAACTTCATGACCTTTGTTCTTAAATTATTATATATATAACATATATATGCATATATAAAAACATATATATGCATATATATAACATATATATGCATATAGGTATGTGTTATATAAATATAACAATAATTATATAGTTTATATAAAATTGCATAAATTTGTTGAGTCCACCTAGTGTTGTTCATATGTATATGTGTTTGGGGCTAACCATGTGGACTTGGGAAACCTATCATGGAAAAGACTGGTTCAGTGCTGATTAGCTTAATATATTGTAGTTTCATAACCATATTTTATAAAGCCAAAAATACATTCCTATTTAATAATGGAAGAAGGTTTATGATATGCACTATATGATATATAAAACTTGGCTAATATTTGTTAATTATAAATGACAACATATGTGTATTTACAGGTAAAAATACTGGAGATCAAATGTTACATTAGTTGTATATAAATTTCTGTTCACAAATTGAATTTTTATGGATTTAATTAAATCATTAAATGTAATGACTTTTATTAAATGTAAATGAAAAATGGTTAAAATTTGGGATGACTTGCATAAGTACAAAACATGTATAAATATTCACAATGAATGACTTTTAAAGATGACAGGAGCAATCAGAGAGAATTTGTACTGTTACAGAGCAATGCCGTCAAGGATTGTCGTAGTAGGGTCTGTAGAATTATAAATTAAGTGCTAACTGAAAACACTTTCAATGAATGAATAAAAAACAAAAGAGGCATTGTAAGTTTACAAAATAACTCAGGTTATTTTGTAAATATAAATAAGATAAAAAATATAAATAAGATCAAAGCATTTGTTTAAGCTGTTCTACAATCAGAATAAAGCAAATAATTCCTCATCTACATGCAGAATACATACAGGTCACCAGAAAAGCCATGAAAGTTGCAAGGGGCTTAAATAAAAGCAGGGTATATAGTAAAGAGATAAGAATGAATAATATGGGATTAAAATGAACAAAGTACACTATATAATAAATATGATAATTAAAGAATATTTAATTAAAATAATTAAATAATAAATATAAAATAAGGTCTTGATTCTTCATCTAGAAGTAACATATGAACTTTCTTGAGGATAATTAAAATATTTTTATAGATATTGTTTAAACTCGTCAAGTGCTTTCTTGAGGATCTAGAGAAAAAAATCTAGTTAAGTTAGACCAGGGTACCGAATTGTTCAATGGACTGTTATAATTTATGTGACTTAATTAGGATATTGAGAAAGATTAGTCGGTAAATTCTGAGTCAACTTTGAACTCATAGGTAGTCCAGTTTATTAGATTAACATTTGATATAGTCAATATACATTCTAGGACTAAAGAAGTTTTCCCTGTTCACATTTGAACACATTCTTAAGAGACCAATGAGTAGCAGCCATTCAGTACAACTATATCAAGTGTATGAGGAGAATTAGAACCAAAATTATGTTTATTTTCATTTTCAATAAAAATAATTTTAGGCCTTCAGGTTTTTACTGATTGAAGCCCTAATAATGCTTTTACTATTTCTTCAACTTCAGTTTTGTACATTCAGATATGTGCTTTCCATATCACTGCCTATTTGAAAAGACTTCTCTTTGCCCAGTGTGTGTTATTGGCATCATCCTAAACAAATGCTTATTTTATGTCTATTATGAGACAGACATGCATCTTTAAGCCTGTAAACAAAAGGATATTGGAACTTGCACTTTTGTGAACTCAATTTTGGAATCTGATCCATTTTTAGGTTCAAAGTGTCTCTAACTCTTATTAAAGATTCTTTTCTCCAACCTTTGAGGGAAAAATAAAACTCCTAAATTTTTAGTTGAAACCTTAAAATGTTATTGAAAGGAAAATTTATACTCAGCAATTATAGTGTAAATGCCACAGAGAGCCTAAGGAGTAAGTTTTTTTTCCCCCCTATATTCTCAATAATTTATATGACCTTGAAATGAAAAGTTATTTGCACTAAACTTTGAGTTTTTAAATTATAGAATATTTCTTTCTTATCTTTATGTTCTAATGACTAGCAATGATACCTAGAATATATTATGTTACAATAAATTCTGGACAAGGAATTTGTTCCAACATGACAGTTAAGTATATGGAAACAGTGATTTGCAATAAGAAGCTGGGTGATACTTTGAAGTGAAATAGTACAACTTAGGATTCTCTTCACCATGTTCAACCCTAGGCATGTATAGAGCTCACTGAAAACATAGCCACTCATTCAACAACCAAAGATCACCATCAACAAACTCCATATGTTGGCTTGAAAATACTTTAAAAATTTGGAATACAGGTTAAAATTCTAAGAATATTAATTTTAGCCCAGTTTACAAAAGCTGCAAGTTTTGGGGACATTTTATTATTAGAGTTTTTCAACCTTCAAATGCTTTCCACAAGCTATAATAAAATTTGAGTGCAAAATTCACTTCTGTGGCATATAGTTATGGCCTTGTTGTAGCCTGGGTAATTTGGGATCACAAAACCACTAGAAACAAGAAATAAGGTTGTATTATTTGCTTCCCTAAAAATAAAGGAAATAAATGTTGACACAAGAAAGACCCCATATTGTGTGTGAGTTATGTAACTCCTTTAAATTCATGGATATTCTATGTACTTAATCAAATACTGACTGTATAAGGAAATGACAGTAGTATACATAATGTATAGTAGCAGCACAATAAAAATTTTTGACTGTCCTACAAAAATCACTTTTATAATTAGCTGAACTGGGTTTGTAGCTTGGCTGAGTCATTGAAGTATGAGTTTATGTTGTATATGTGTATGTATCAGTATATTTGTATGGGGCGTATATGTTGTGTGTGAGTGATGTCTGTGGTATACACATATCCATGTTCATTCAGTTTCCATCTTCTTACCACAAAGCCTTCTGGACATACTCATTGTGACATTCAGAGCACACATTATATGACCTCTCCATAAAACTTATTTTTTTAAAAATCTCTTAAGTACAATTTGTAACGTTCTGTGTCATGTATCTCTGACCTTTAAAGTCATATAAGATTAATCCAGGATGTAACTCTATTAATTCTTTTTCCAGAAGGGCATAATAGTAAACATATGATCCCATCAGAACATCCTTTCTCAGAATTAGTTTAAGGTTCATATGTCATTTTCTATGTGCTGATTATTTTACAGTGACCTTTAATATACACAGCAGCTCTGTTTTTCCATATCCAATCCCCTAGTCTTATCCACAGCACTACAACAGAACACCAGCTACAGCTTTCCTTCCCCTTGCCCACATCTCTTGTGAATTCTACAGGCCATCCTTCTTAACCTCCCTTTTCAAATTGTTGCTTTGTGTTAGACCCCCAACTCCTTCAGGCTTTACCTACTAACCCAAGGGCCACTTCTTCCACTTCTCTCAGGGCAACAAGTAGGCTGAATTAAGAGCCATACCCCTCTAACTGTCCCTGAGACCCAATTCCCCACCACCCCCAAGCCCTGGCTCTTCCCCGCTCTGTAGCAGGATACCTGCTGTGGTCTTTCTTTTCACTCTTACCCCACCCCCAATGGATCACAAAGACCTTCTACTTCAACCTTCCTTCCCCCAACTCATCCTAGTATCTCAGCCTCCAGTATCAGCAGGCATTCAGTGTGAAAACACCAGTTGACCAAGCCAGGCAAATGAGCACCACATAGCCATCACACTCTCTGAAAATCTTGAGAGGAAACAAACAAAAACTCTTACAATTAAATTTCTCTCTGACCCCCCCCCCCAAAAAAAAAAAAACAGGCCAGGAACAGAAGATTTTAGCACAAAATTCTACCTCAAAGAACAGCTAATACCAATATTCTCCAAATTATTTCACAAAATAGAAACAGAAGGAACATTGCTCAATTTATTTTATGAGGTCACAGTTACCCTGATACCAAAACCACATAAAGACTCAACAAAGAAAGAGAATTACAGACCAATCTCCCTTATGAACGTAGACTCAGAAATATTCAATAAAACTGTTCTAAAATAAATCCAAGATCACACCGAAAAAGATCATCCACCATGATCAAATAGGCTTCATACCAAAGATGCGTGGATTGTTCAATATATAAAAATCAGTAAATGTATTCTACCATATTAAAATACACACAGAGAGAGAAATGTCCTTTGACACCATCCAACACCCCTTCATTTAAAAACTCTTGGAGAGATAAAGGATATAAGGGATGTACATTAACATAATAAATGTGGTTTAAAGCAAGCCTATTGCCAGCATCAGATTAAATATAAAAAAGCTCAAAGCAATTCCACTAAAATCAGTAAAAATAAACCAAGGTTATCCATTCTCCCCATATTTATTCAATATAGTACTTAAAGTTTTATCTGGCCATTAAGAATAACTCAAAGAAATAAGTACTTTTCTTATATACAAATGAGAAATGAACTGAGAATGAAATTAGGAAAACAACACCTTTTAAAATAACCTCACGTAAAAAAACCAAACAAACAAAAAATAATGTGGTGGTTTGAATATTCTTAGCTAAGATAATGGCACTATTAGGAGGTGTGTCCTTGTTGGAGTACTACGTATGGCCTTGTATGGATGTGTGTCACTGTGAGTGTGAGTTTTGAGATCCTCCTCCTAGCTGCCTGGGGAAACTCAGTCTTCTCCTGTTTGCCTTGAGAACAAGATGTAGAACTTTCACCTCCTCCAGCACCATGCCTGCCTGCATGCTGCCAGGATGATAATGGACTGAACATCAAAATCAATATGCCAGACTTGATAAAATGTTGTTATTTATAAGAGTTGCCTTGGTTATGGTGTTTCTTCACACCACTGGAAACCCTATCTAAGACAAATAATAGAAAATATATTGGGGTATCTCTAAGAAGAAAATTTGTATGATCAAAACTTCAAGTCAGTAAAGTAAAAAATTGAAGATGTCAGAAGATGGAAAGATATACTATAATCTCATATGGGTAGGATTAATATAATAAAAATGACATCCTACCAAATGTACTCTATGGATTCAATACAATACCCATCAAAATTCCAATACAAGTATTTACTGACCTTCAATGTACAATGAGCAACTTCATATGGAAAAACAAAAAAGCACAGAGTAGCTTAAGCAATCTTGAACAATAAGAGAACTTCTGGGTGTCCTATCATTCCCAATTTCAACTTGTGCTACAGATCTATAGTAATAAAAACAACATGGTATTAGAATAAAATCAGACAAGTTGATCAATAGAGTTGACTTGAAGACCCAGACAAAAATCCAAGCACATATGAACACCTGAAATTTGATAAAGAATCAAGAATTCACACTACAAAAGGAAAGCATCTTCAACAACTGGTGCTGATAGAACTAGAAAATTCAAATCTAAGCGGATTAAAGTTTTCAACATAAATTCAGATATACTGAACCTGAAAGATCAAGTTAGAAATATCCTGGAATGTATTTTCACAGGAGAAGACATTTTGAACACAATACCACAATAGTACATGCTCTAAGAACAAAAACTAATTAATAGGATACCATTTGAAAAACTTTTGTAAAGCAAAGAACATTATCAATTCAACAAATTGGAACACAACAGAATAGGAATATGTTTACCAGCTCCACATCTGATAGAGGACTAATACCCAACATATGTAAGTAACTCAAAAAGAAAAAAAAAACCTGGATATCAAAAATCCAAATAATCCAATTAAAAATTTAAAAATGGGGTACAAATCTAAACAGAATTTTCAATAGAAGAATCTCAAATTGCTGACAAAGACTTAAAGAAATATTCAATAACCTTAGCCATCATGAAACTGCAAATAAAAAATACTTTGAAATTTCGTCGTATAGCTGTCAGAATGGTCATGATGAAAATCATAAGCGACAACTCAAGCTGGTAAGACTGTGGAGCAAGGGGGACACTCCTTTGCTCATGGGAGCATTGACTTGTAGAGTCTCTATGAAAATCAATATAGTGTCCTTCCTGTCTGTCTGGGCTGGGGTCCAGAGCAGACCTTGGGCGCAAGCTCTGCAGCCAGTCCCACAACACCCAGAGGAAGCTCCACTCCCAGGCATTCTGACACACGTAGGATAAGAGGTGAGGAGGAACCAACATCTGTCCCAACTGGGAGTGACTGGGACCAGCGGGACCAGAAACACAGGAAGTCTGCCAGCCCAGTGACTTGGGTTCCTTCCAGTCTGTCTGGACTGGGTTCCAGAGCAGACCTTGGACGCAAGCTCTACAGCCAGTCCCACAACACACAGAGAAAGCCCCACTCCCAGGTGATCTAACAAGGCCAGGATCACAGGATCCCAGAATCACAGGATCACAGAGACAGCTTGACTCTGAGGAGTTCTGACATAAACAGGGTCACAGGAAGGACAGGCATCACTTATCATGATGATGATACAGGACCTTAAGAAAGACATAAATAGCACCCTCGAAGAAATACAGGAGAACACAGGTAAACAGCTAGAAGCTCTTAAAGAGGAAACACAAAAATCCCTTAAAGAACGACAGGAAAACACAATCAAACAGGTGAAGGAAATGAGCAAAACCATCCAGAATCTAAAAATGGAAGTAGAAACAATAAAGAAATCAGAAAAAGAGACAATCCTAGAGATGCAAAACCTAGGAAAGAAATCAGGAGCCATAGATGCAAGCATCACCAACAGAATGCAAGAGATAGAAGAGAGAATCTCAGAGGCAGAAGACACCTTAGAAAACATTGACACAACAGTCAAAGAAGATGCAAAAGCAAAAACCTCCTAACCCAAAACATCCAGGAAATCCACGACACAATGAGAAGACCAAACCTAAGGATAATAGGTATAGAAGAGAGTGAAGACTCCCAATGTAATGGGCCAGTAAATATCTTCAACAAGATTATAGAAGAAAACTTCCCTAACCTAAAGAAAGAGATGCTCATGAACATACAAGAAGCCTACAGAACTCCAAATAGACTGGACCAGAAAAGAAATTCCTCCAGTCACATAATAATCAAAACACCAAATGCACTAAACAAAGAAAGAATTTTAAAAGCAATAAGGGAAGAAAGGCAAGTAACATATAAAGGCAGGCCTATCAGAATTACAGCAGATTTCTCATCAGAGACTATGAAAGCTAGAAGATTCTGGGCAGATGTCATACAGACCCTACAAGAACACAAACGCCAGCCCAGGCTACTATACCAAGCAAAACTCTCAATTATCATAGATGGAGAAAACAAGATATTCCATGACAAAACAAAATTTACACAATATCTTTCCACAAATCCAGCCCTACAAAGGATAATAGATGGAAATCATCACCATAAGGAGCAGAACTATACCCTAGAAGAGGCAAGAAGGTAATCTTTCAACAAATCCACACAAACCCAATTCCACCCTTTACAACAAAAACAACAGGAAGTGACAATTACTTTTTCTTAATATATTAATTTGAAAATTAATATTACCAATATATCCTAATTGATTGAAATCCAATAATATGAGGAATTGGAAATTTGTTGATTGTTATCCAATGGTCTCTCTAATTTGGTAATTGGAGGAATAGGTCCAATGTTCTACAATCTATATACACTGTCAGCTTGTTTGTGACAGTGTCTTGCTGTGTACAACATAAGGATCTTGAAATCTTGCTTCCCCTATCTCAGTCTCTCTATTAATAGTATTGTTTATTTCATGTTTTTATACTATACTATGGTTTTCAGAACAGCTTATATATTTCAAAAGTATTTATATACCCAAAGAAACATGGACAATTAACTAGGAAGGTGGCTTGTAAGAGAACAACAAAGTGAGACTGAATGCTTTGCTTAACATTTGTAACTCTTGTATCAAGTTTGAAGAAGAGGACTTTATAAGTTACTTTCTCTGAAATGAATGCTTTTCCAAATTATTACAGCTAATGAACCAAATTCTTATCCTCACCTAAGGCCTGTACCACCCTCCAAGCAGAACCATTGTTCATTGAAACAGTTGGTGAATGACTTTATGGATAGACCATCTTAATACCTACACCATTTCTTAAATGAATGTAACCTGTTCTCTGTGGACTGAGAATGAAGTCATTCACTCTAGTCAAATAGCTTTGACCATAGCAGGAAGTCTGTATCCAAAAATCAAGCCTACAATTCATTTCTTGGTGCAGCAGAACTATCAACTCTCATCCTAGCTACGATGGAGGTAAAATCCTTAGGTGATGTGAGGGTCATTGAAATACAGCCTTATTACAATGAAACCCAACGTCTAAAAATTGTTCTTATTTTGGGCTTGTACCACAGTAAGAGCCAAGGTTTTAAACTCTACTGAATATAAAACAAACCAAAAGACTTTATATATTCATGTTCATTTAAGAAAATACTAGTAGTGATATATTATTTTGAAGTATACAGTTAATATGTTTGGAGTTATTTAAAATTTATATTGAGAAAAATGTATTTTCACTATTACTGTAGACAAGCATCTACATAAGACTGTTAAATTATTGTTGTTTTATATCAAACTTTTATTGTTATAATGTTTTATAAATTTTAAGTAATATGACAAAAAAGATATTTTAGGTATTGAAGTGGGGGTGTCTGGGAGGAGCGATGGTACAAAAGGTAAACAAGAATGTGATTCAATTCTATTTAATTAAAATATTTTTAAAATGTTAACAAATTCAGAAAATTGAAATCATGTAACTTTTCTCATCATAATGCAATACAAGTTTTTATAAAATAAAGAAAATCAATATAGTGGATGCTCAGAAAGTTGGAATCAATCTATTTCATGATCTGTCAATACTACTCTTGTGCATATATCCAAAGGGTGCTCCATGTTACCACAAGGACACTTACTCAACCATGCTCCTTGTAGCTTTATTAATAGCAGCTAGAAACTGGAAAGATCATAGATGTCCCCCTACAGAAGAATGAATAAAAATGTGGAATATTTAAATAATGAAGTATTGCTCAACTGTTTTAAAAATGACATCTAGAAGTTTACAGTCAAATAGATGGAACTAGAAAAAAATCATCCCAAATTAGGTAACTCAAGCCAGAAAAAATAAATATGGCATGCATAGTGATAACAAAGCCATAATCCATAGACTGAGAGTGGTTATATAAAGAGGAGGGCCTTGAGGGGGTATGCATGGATCTCATGGAAGAAATCCAGAGATTTTTATGGTCAGCCTGGGGCAGGTTGGATGAAAGCAGGAACATCATGAGGGTGATAAAGTGGAGGAATATGAATGCATGGGGAGATGGTTGGAATTGAGAAGTGTGGGGTTGGGGAGTAGAACCCTAGAAACAAGTAGAAACTTCCTGAATTCTATAGAGGTGATCCTAATGAAGGCTCATAATAATGGGAGATATTGAGTATCAACTGGCCAACTACCACAGGCAGGTAAGTCTTCCCGTGGAGGGACTTGTTTATACTCAATTGAGTTGTTGGTCAAGAAGGCCCCATGGAAATTAACAAACAATGCAAGCTGCTTCTAAGACAGAGGGTTGCTCTCTCTACACTGTGGACTGGCGTCATTGCTGAGACAATGCTCATATAACTCATCAAACATGCAGAAGTGGTGCTGGTGCCTTATAGAACCCTCATCCCTATATTCTAGTCACATGTGGGAAGGTACTTTGCAGAGAAGAAAGAGAAAAGTGTGCACCAACCCAGCCACAAACCTTTGACCTACAATCTGTCATGGAGGATAATATGCTAGGGAAAGAGGAGCATAGACCTTGTGAGAGTAGCCAACCAATGTCTGATTTGACCTAATATTCATTCCATGACATGGAACCCACACCTGACACTGCATGAGAAACCAAGAACTAGAACTTAGATAGTCCAGAGTACTAGGGTAAAACCAAAACCACTGGTCTAAAAATATCAATAAAATGATTCCCAATGATATTCTGCTATGCTTGTAACTCAGTGCCTCTTCCAGTCTTCATCAGAGAGATTTCCTCCAGTAATGGATAGGAAAAGATGCAGAAACTTACAGCCAGATCTTATGAGAAGAGAGCATATTTAGTTAATATTGAAACAAAACTCACTTGCTCCTGAGAAAGCATTGACTATACAATATGTCTTTTCACACTTGCCCAAGTCCAGAAGGTGAGCAATAGAGTCTCAGGTAACTGCAGTCCAGAGGTAACATATCAGTGTGGGCTCCAATGTTTGTTGTAGTACCATTGGTAGTAGCAATGTCATGGAAACCACTGTGCCTATAGGTCTATCAAAAAATGAACTATTGAAGAAGAAATTGTGGTAAAGAGAGATATGACTCACACATACACCAGTATGCCATTCAGTATTTGAAAAGAAAATAGCCATGTACAAAACTACAATATACATACACATATAATATACACATATATAATATACACGTATATAATATCCACACAGGGATATATGTTCACATCAAAGACTTTAATCGGCATTGTCATAAAAAGTAGATAATATTTCTATCAGAAGTCATAAGTTGCCAAATAAAACTCAGGGCCAGATGTGGGATACTTCCCCCTAAGTTCCTAGACAGGGGAGTCTGAAAATTCTCAGACAATACAAGCTATACCACTTCTCTTGGAAGCACACCAGAACATGATGCAAATATTGTATTGCTGAAGATATCAAATACTTTGATCACAGCACATGAAGAAATCAGGATGGTCCTGACCATGAAGCTTACTCCCAGCTGAACTGCATTCACGGCATTAGAAGATGCTATTCAGGATGCTAAGGGAGAAAAGTCACCAACGGTCTTTCCCAGTTGTGAAACCTATGAGTATGCAACAAGTTACACCAATGTTATTGAGATAACCAACCATTATCTAATGGGTACTAAGGTTTGTTCCATAGAAGAAAGCACATACATGATACAGACTGAACAGGTAGTATTTACATTAAAGAATACACATGCACATGCACAGACACACATCAACAATTAAAGAGGAAAGGAGAAAGGAGGAAATGATGTAATGATGTAATTATAATCTCAAATATATATAGTGCAGAGTGTTAAGTGTCTGTAGAATATCCAGGTACATATCAAATATCTATAACACACACACACACACACACACACACACACACACACACATACACAAGGTGCAGGGACAATTTAAGAAGAGGACTTGAAATGTTTTAAGAGCCGGAGGAGGTCGAGAACCTGGGCAAACAACTAGTCTGCATTCTAACATGGACCAGGGAGGGACTCCCAAGTCTCCAACTTAGAAGCTGTTGACAATGGTTATCCTTTTCAGAATAGTTTCCTTTGGTCTGTTGATTATGGCACAGTTATTTTGTACTTTATGGCTAATATTCACTTGCAAGTGAGTACATACCATCAATGTTTTGGGGGGTCTGGTTTACTTCCCTCAAGCTGAAATTTTCTAGTTCTATCCATTTGCTTATGAAATTCATGCTGTCCTTACTTTTAATTTACACAGTAGTTCTCCACTGTGTAAATGAAGCACATTTTCTTTATCCATTCTTCAGTTGTGAAATGTCTACATTTTTCCAGTTTCTATTATGAATAAAGCTTCTATGAACATAGTTGATCAAATGTCACTGTAAGATGGTGGAGCATCTTTTGGGTATATACCCAGGAGTGATATAGCTGGGAATTCAGGTAGAAATTTTTCCAATCTTCTGAGAAACCACCACATTGATTTCCATAATAGTTGTAAATGTTTACAATCCCACCAGCAGTGGAGGAGTGTTCACCTTGCTCCACAGCTTTGCTAGCACATGTTACCCTTTGAGGTTGTTTTTTTTTTTTCTTTTATTATCCATTCTGATTGGTGGAAGGTAGAATCTCTGAGTCATTTTGATTTGCACTTATGATTAAGAACCTTGAACATTTCTTTATGCACTTCTTGGCCATTCATATTTCTCCGTTGAGAATTTTCTGTTTACCTCTGTACCCTATTTTTAAATTGGTTGGTCTCAATTGCTGATGTCTACATTCTTGAATTCTTTACATATTTTGGATGTTGGCTTTCTGTAATATGTAGGGTTCATGAAGATATTTTCCAAATCTGTAGGCTGTTGTTTTGTCCTGATGACAGTGTCCTTTAACCTACAGAAGCTTTTCAGTTTCTTAAAGTTCCATTTACTAATTCTTGATTATTGGTGTTCTGTTCAGAAAGTTGTCTCCTGTAGTTCAAGGAGTTCAAGTCTACTTCCTACTTATGTTCTATTAGATTAAATGTACCTAGTTTTACATTGATATCTTTGATCCATTTGGATTTGAGTTTTGTGCAGGGTGATAAGTTTAGATCTATTTGCAATCTTCTATACACAGAAGCTTTATACATAATTTTATCTGCACCATTTGTTGAAAATGCTCTTCCTCTCCATTGTACAGTTTTGACTTTTTTCTTTTCTTTTCTCTTCTTTTTTTATTTCAAAAGTTAAGTGTCTGAGTAACAAGGAGGGCCCAACGGAGGTTGGTTGAAACTTTCTCAGAAGGGGAAATACAATGGATATCAAAGGTCTATAGAAGGAGGGGACTGGGTGGGAGAAGGGATGGTGATCGAATTGGGGTGGTAGGAAAGGAGATCATATGTAGGAAAAGCAGAGGAGAGGGGGGAAATTGGTGTGTGGGGGGCAATCTTTAGGACATACCAAAGACCTGGGATGGGGAAAGGTCCAAGATAGTCTATCGAGGCAAGTCCCTGCTGAGAGTGATATGGACCCTAAAGTGGCCATTTCCTGTAGCCAGATAGGGTTGCTGGTAAAAGAATGAGAACAGCAACCCAACCACAAAGGCTTTGACTCAAGAGTGTCCTATCTGTAAGATGTACAGGGACAAAGATAGGCTGAGACTGAGGGAATGGCCAACCAATGACTGCTCCAAACTAAGACCTATGCCATGTGTAAGAACCATTCATTCCCTAACATTATTGATGATACTGTGTTAAACTTGTAGACAGGAACCTAGCACAACTGTCTTCTGAGAGGTTCTACCCAGCGGACAATGGAATGAGATCCTGAGACTCAAATGCAAATATTAGATGGAGCTTGGAGAGTCTTACAGAAGAGTTGGAAGAAGGAATGTGGGATCCAAGGAGGACAGGAACTCTTCAGGAAGATGAACAGAGTCAACTAACCTGAACCCTTGGAGGTTTCCAGAGACAGAATCACCAACCAAATCATGAGCATAGGCTGGATCTAGGCCTCCTATACATACATAGCAGATGATCACCTTGGTCTCCATGTGAGGCCAACAACAACTGGAGTAGGGGCTGTTCCTGAGCCTGTTGCCTGCCTGCCTGCCTGCCTGCCTGCCTGCCTGCCTGCCTGCCTGCCTGCCTGCCTGTCTGTGAATCCTGTGCCCCTAAATTGACCACCTTATCTGGCTTCAATGGATGTGTCTAATCCAGCTGCAGCTTGATGTGCTGGATTGGAGGGGTAGGGAACGTGGGGAGTGAGGTGGAGAGTGGGGGAAGTTGGGTAAGTGGGGAGCTTAGTGGAGGATGACACCCAGAGGGTGACTTCTCCTTTTCAAAAGAGAAGGGAAAGGTGGAATGTGGGGGGAGTACTTGAATGAGGTAGTCATGTCAACAAAGAATCTTTTGTCATTTAAGGTAGCATTTACAGAAATCCAAGAGAATAAGTTGTGAACATCTTTGAGAGACTGGTTTTCTTCCTGTCATATAGTAACTTCATGTTCTATGAGCAAAGCTGACATCCTAGGAAAATATAATGTTCCTGTCAAGAAGCTACAAATATTTTAAATTAACTTACTATGACCAAGCAAAACCTAGTGTTCATATCTTGATGCTGGAGAAAGTGCCTCCATATGGCTGCAATGATTTGGGTTGACAAAGCAACTCTGACAATACACAGATACATCAGGTGGAACATCATCAAAGGAAAGATCAATTATTACAGCCCAGCAAAGTTGAGGGGAAGGAGCAAAGGGGAAAACAATTACTCATCCAGCTAATGCAGTCAGAATCCTTCCAGCTGCCAATAATGGGTCTAAGAACTAGGGTCTAAATCACAGACTCATCATTACATGTTCAGTGTGAGATTTGGAAGCAATGCTGAGGTTTTTTCGCAGGTCAGTGATGTTATTGGGACACGGGTTCCTGTGACTCTTCCTTCCTATGATAAGCAATCTGTTTAGCTTCCTCATGACCCCTTCCTGGTCATGAGATATTTCTTTCAGCTTTTACATAGCATCACTTCACTTTCTTTAACATGAAGAAACAACAATATCTAATGCCAGTAAGTTTTAGGAAATTAAGATACAATCCCATGAAGCCTCTTATAGTTTGTCTTTCTCTCCCTCTCTCTCTCCCTCCCTGCTTCTCTCCCTCCCTCTATGATGATGCTTTAAGAAGAAATTATTTCCTGACTCCTTTTTAATGCCCTTTTCTTTCTTCTTTCCATGTGGTAAGATATTGTCTCAAGGACTTTAGGAATTGTAGGAAGAGTTCAAATGTTACTGAATACAGAGAAAAAACTGTCATTGGAAGTTATAAACTCACAACTGAACCTGAATTCATCATTGTCTTGAATATAGCAGGGTCTCTGCAGGATTGAGACAGAAGTTTCATAAACTAATATAGAAAAGTCTACAGGGAGAACACTGCACATGAGTCTTAAAAGCTCTGGCTCAGTCAGCTCCCCAGACTCTACTTTATGTGAGTCCACTCTCTGTTATGCAGAACACAGCCTGGGAAGTCCCAATGAGCTTGTTCTGGTCCCTTTTGTGCTATTGTGCCCTTGCTGGGAAAAAATGTTTACTATTGTCACTGTTCTAAGGAAGAAATTGGGGACAGTTTACAATGAAGCAATTGATATTAATCAGCTAGCCACCCTGAAGACAGTCAGATATTGTGGGGTACCGGGTGTGGGGAAATAAAAGAGCAGGAGAGTTCCGTGTCCCGCCAGAGTTCTGGGAGACTGTGCGCAGGACCCCACGGAACCGCAGCAGGATGGGCATTGGGCCTCACAGGCCTCAGAAACCTGCTCCAGGGGGTGGGGAAGGCACACTCGGGCACCACAGATGGCTGCGTACTGCAGAAGAGCTGATTTTGGGGTCCCTGGGCCGCAAGGAGGCCAGGGACAACAGGTTCTTGCTCTCGGACATTCCCGACCACTGTATGTTGCAGAAGAACTGAGAAGAGACC
This sequence comes from Mastomys coucha, assembly GCF_008632895.1. Taxonomy (NCBI): domain Eukaryota; kingdom Metazoa; phylum Chordata; class Mammalia; order Rodentia; family Muridae; genus Mastomys; species Mastomys coucha. The sequence goes on along the minus strand of NW_022196913.1, from coordinate 103,285,973 downwards.
TTCAGGTGGGACTCTGGTGGAGGGGGCTGGGCAAAAGGAGGAGGGTAGCTCTGGCAAGTTACAGCAGGAGGGGCTACCTTGCTGTTGCCAGGTAACTGTGGGTTGGGTCATACCTGGCTGTAGTCAAGTGACTGTGGGGGTGGAGTCCAGCCAGAATATCAGGAGCTTGAGATATTGCTCTATGTGACTGATAGACACAGGATTATGGAGTTGAGGGCTTATCATCAGCAACCTAATGTCTGGGACGGGCCGTAGCTCATTGTTATGTCCCTTGAAGAATTTTCTACTGGGTCTCTGGAGTAAGCTTAGCTCAAGCGGAACACAGACTGAGTTTCATGGTCCAACAAGATATTACATCACTTTCTCTTGTAAGAAAGTTACTCAGTGATTCTGACATATGAGCAAGAGGCCTTGACAAGACATAAGTTATTTTTCCCCCCAGGAAATTAAGATATAATCTTAATGTATAGGTAAACCCTTCTGAAACATATCCTTGAATGGGGAAGCTGTAAAGGAGAAATGCACAACCACTTACTGCTTTTCAATGAACTCAGTTCCTGGTTAAAAAAATCTCCAATGGTATGCATTCAAAATTAAAAGAAACCAAAAACAAAGCAAAAACAAAAACCAACCAACCAACCAAACAAACAAACAAAAAAACCCTAACAACCTAATAAATGATGTTTCAGTTTAAACCCTGGCAGTCCTTTATTTTCTTCCATAAATAGCCTATTGCTGACTGAAATCAGGCATTAACTAAACTGTGACTCATGACTGCAGATAGGAGAACTCAAGTGTGGTAAGTAAAAGCAATTCTTCTACATGAGAAAACCAGTTTGTCAAGGGAGGCATGAAGAGAGTCACATTCTCCTTGTCAAGCATAAATATTTAGCACTTCTGAGCATAGCCCTTCTAAACGGGTGAGTAACAACTGTTTTGTTTATTTATGGAACTATACTTGCCTCTTACTCTGAGCCACTGCAGCAAAATGACAACATGAATGGGCAGGTGCCTCTTTTTCCAGGACAGTTAGAGTAACTGGCAGGTGAAGTGGTTGATTGCAATTGATGGCAAATTAAAGAACAGCATAGGGTTGGTGAGTTTGGCTCATGTTTTGTTCCTTGAACTTTTTACTGATTTGAACTAAGGCAAGTGGACTTTATATCTAAAAAGTGGTGCAGTGATGCTGAACATCTCCAGTAGAAGTGTCAGTGAAGGTGAGAAGGGATACGTGGGTGGCAAATGATATGCCCATGTCCTATAAAGAAGCCATTAAGGGGCTTCTGCCTAAACCACACTAAGTTTAGAGGCATCGTCACTGAAGCCTTTTGTCCTCAGTTGGCCTAAATGTCCCCTTTCTATCACTGATAGGCAGACAGAAGGGACCTTTTACACATCTACTTTGTAAGTGCCTTCTTTCAGTGAGTGGTGATAAAAAGGAGCTCCAACACAGAGCATGCATGAGTGGTAGAAGGACTGACTTTGGCCCCATTAACATGCAACCCTTGCACCGACTACTTCCTATTATTTACTCATTTAGTATATATTTCTTGGCAATCCTGTACACTGGATACTGTGGACAATTGTGCGTCTCCTCACCTCTTCTAGTGTGAGTCTTTACAACAAAGGTGGGTTCTATCACAATGATCTTTTGATGAGAAATTCTATGAACTTCAAAAGAGTTCTGAATACTTTCCAGCCTCATAAAGTTTGTAATTAGTCTAGTTGGATTAAGTCCTCAGATCTAGCTGAGTTTAAAGTCTGTGCATTTACCTAAATTTGGGCTGGCTTGTGAAGTACAGGATGAGGGAAGGCTTTAAGAAAAAAAATGGCATGCTAACTTGATGTGGGTAACTTTCAGTTAGGGGGGATTCAGTGCTTGTTTAAACAGAAAAAGTTTGACAGACATAAAGCATGTATCCAGGAAGTATCATGGTGCATTGTGGAAGCTGACTTGTCACTAAGTAAGCAAACCTTATAGGAGCCTGCTGTAGAGAAATTAGCTGGAACTGTGGCATGATGGCCAGGTTCACGGTACCTTCCTTCTTCTCTGCTAGCCACTCCAATCACTCTCTGTTTGCCTCCTTTCTTTTTCTTTATATAACTGCATTATTTGACCCAAGATGCTGCTGAGAAAAAGGAAAGCAGTTGGTTTTTCTAAGAGCTCCTTAGGGTCAGTTTTCAGAGGACATAGCAGCAGCCTTCATCTTCATCAGTTTCAAGTAAGAAAATATATTCAAAATATACTCAGCCCTGTGCATAGCTCTGCAACTGGAGAAGACAAAATGGATTGTAATGAAGCTAACAATCATGACCACAGGGTATCTACACCCAGCACAGCAGCAAAGACTAGGCTGGGATCTAAGGATGGAAAAGAGGCATGTGAAAGAGATTGCATTAGTGTATGTGCATATCTCTCTCTCTCTCTTTCTCTCTCTCTCTCTCTCTCTCTCTCTCTCTCTCT